>NC_053408.1:13499212-13799212 GCF_016859285.1 Xiphias gladius
GTGTGTGTGTGTGTGTGTGTGTGTGTGTGTGTGTGTGTGTGTGTGTGTTTGGGAGAGAGAGAAGCTGTAGATGTATCTGTGGAGTGACAGTGCATGAGTGCATGGATGTGTGTTTGCACAGATTCATTTCAGTCTTCCTGGTGGTCTTCCGTTGATTGGTCACTCTCTAAACCACCAAAAGGCCCCTACTGGTTAATCACAGTCCCCTCTCACCAAGATTATGCCTGAAATTCACATCTGTGATTTTATGCGTGTGAGTGTTTAAGATCTTCAAGCACGCTCCCAGTACCTTGAGACATATCCAAAATCATCCTGATCTCAACCATTCATCACTGCAAGAGCTGACAAACCCGACCTGGAGTCTGCAGCAGCAGCCATAGAATTCATAACATGCCATTACATCAACACAGTGGCCATCTTTGCTGGCAAACAACAGGTGACTGTAGTCGAATAACAGGTGATTGTAATCAAACTCCAATCATCGCCAATAAGCGACGCTTCGGACAATTAAGCAGACTGGTGGGAAATGCATGCAATGCCACAAATAGTCATGATTACATTCGTCATTCACAGGATTGAGTTACTTAAATCTTTGTTTTTCAGCACTGGTTGCCAGTTAGTTTTGAGGACCATTTGTCACATGGAAAAGTCCGGCTGGTAAATTCAGTATGCTGTAAATCTGACAAGTGTGAAGAGTAGTTTGTGATGCCAAGCAGGGCTTTCCTCCTTTCAGTACAGACAAAAGGCCAAAGTTGACCATACCTTCGATATCCAGGCTCCTTCCATCAGGTTTGAAATCATCTCTTACAACATTTTTCCATGCACATTATTATTTGTTTTCATATGTTTACTGTTGTTGCTTCCCGTTGTAATCCTCCTGAACCCAATTTATCTTATTAATCATATTTGCCTTGTCTATTTTACACTGCTAATTTCTTTATACCAGCAATTTGAAAAGTAATAATCGGCTAAATGATGTTTATTTTACGTGGTTTGTGTCCTTTGAGCTCCCATTCACCACATAGCAGTCAAAAGCCTGCAGTAAGAGCCTCACTGCCCTACTGTATATGCTCTTATGCTGCAACCCTTTTAATCAGACGCACAGTGTCAGAGTCACATTTCTGTAGTCATACTTGCTGATTACTCAGTTTAACTCTTGTTAGATGTAACAGATATTGTAAGCTCAAAGTAAGGTCTAAAAATAGAGCTGTGGGTGGCGTGGCACTCGCAGGGCTGGAAATAGTGCATATTCTGAGCTCTGTTTCCATGGTTACTTGTGCTTTCTCCCATTGCCAGCATGGGTGTTGAAATCATGAAAATAGTCCCTTTGCATCAATGGCCGCGTTTTGATCCATTTAAGAACGGCCTAGTTTTACCTTTTATCGCATTTTCTCCTCACCAGTCAGGAGGCATGCGTTACAGTTTGTGGACCATGTTTGGTACATGCCAGTGTCACAGACTGTGAATTGTGAAAGTGTCAGGCCTGGGTCTAAAAATGTATGGACACAAACATGCCATTAACCGCTACTGACTTTACCATCTTCACCTCATTAAACTAAAATCAGAAACTTGGTATGTCTGTCGAATCGGAGCACAACAAGGAAGAAACTCACAACACAAACATACACAATACACACCTATTCCTCTTTCTCTAACGCACACACAAAATCTCAGGATACACATTAGCGTTTGACAGCGCTCATCACCAGCCCGCACAAACACTAGGTATTCCCAGGCTGTTCCTGATACATAATTGGTCCCCGGTTGTCATAACAACGCACACAGGACAGGTAAGCTATCTTTAAGTTGTTTACTCGACTACTCAACTTGATCGTGATTGTGCCGGCTTGATTACATACAGACACTTGAGTTTTACCCCTAGTAAGAATCTATATTTTCCATATCCATCTCCTCTCCGCTCACTAATTGCTCCTGTACTGCCTATACACAGATACACACACACACACACACACACACACACACACACACACACATTCACATACACTGTCACACACTCTCACATATGCACCTCCCCCTCACAGCCTGTCCGGCGGCTGTCTCCCAGTACCCCTCTGTGCGCCTAGATGGCATGCTGAGAATGTTTACTTTCGCCACAGTGTGTATTTACAGAGCCTAATAGTTTTTTAGGCCGCAATGGCGCCTCGCTTCGTAACATGTGTACAACCCACCTACTCCCTCTAACTCCCTTACGCACACACACACAGAAAACATACATTGCCCCCACCAAACAACAAATCAAACCTCTGGTATTTGGGGTTTGGCAGTGGTGTGAGCTCTAATGCAGCCAGGTGACACGAGGAAGCAGCAACACCAGAATGTGATGTTACCTCCTCTGTGATTGGAGTGAATGGGTCAGATGAAGCTAAAAATAAGGCCAGAGAAAAGAGTATGTGTGTTATGAGAGGCTGAATGAATGCACGAAGGGCTTGCAATGAATGGACACATGATGTCTTGAATGGTTGTGTGTGTGACATGTGGCAACCAAAAAGTTTTGTGAATGTGTGTACAGTATGCGTGTAAGTGAGTAAGTGAGTGTGCGAGAGAGAAAGAGATTGAGGGAGATGATGAAGTGTACTTAGATTAAACAGACTGCAAATGAAACAGCCTTGGTAGGCTTTCTGATGGCAGATAAATCCTTCCTCGTCACATTTAGCAACGAGACGGGGAACCACTGCCTTCATGGTTACTGAAGGCAAAACAAAGGAAATGGATTTTGAAGAAGTTAAAGAAGAAAGTGGTATAATGAAGCAGTCAGCCAAGTGTGTGTTTCGTTTATGAAAACTGCACTGTTTTAATGTTGACTCTCCTGTTCTTTGTTTTGGTTTTTGTTCCTTGTAACATGTACTATGCAAAAACATACCCACACACACACACACACACACACACACACACACACACACACACACACACACAAAACTGTGGTGCATGATAGTGATAGATAGCAGGGTCATGGGTCATGAGTCATGATTACATGTGAGTTGCTGACCCATGTAAAGGCCTCAATTTAAGAAAGTTTAAGTGAATCCTCAGTAATTCTGCTCTGTCTCTTCATGACAGGTTCCGCAAAAACAGAAATAAAAGCTAGGCAATTAAAAATAAGAACATGTGCATTTAATTACTGGTTTGTCAAAGGTTATTTAATTAACAATGTAGAGCTTGCAGCTTCCAGAGGGCTATGTGCAATACATTTCAGCTGGATGTTCAGCTGATGACTTTGATAATAACGTTTCCACGTCCCAGTTGGTGTGTACGTGTACTTTTATTTTTTTTGTCTTTGTGTGTTTTTTTAAATTCTGTTTCTGTACCTGAGTTTGGAGGCAATTAATGTTTATCTTGAACTTGTTTACACGGATCTTGGGGAGGTGAGGCACATGAGAGAGAAATGACATTTACGTGGGAATAGAAAATAAAAATTAAGTTCTTATCACAACACGCTAACAGTATGTACACACTGCCTCAGAGCAAAAAGACTATCTTGCGAAACAGTTTTCCATTTTGTTGTATAGTGTTGCAAATTGTTTCTTCCTGCTGATGATTGGGTAAAATATTATGTGTTGCTGTGCTGTATTGCCAGTATAGCCTCTGATCAGTAAAGTGACCATACAGGGTGATATCCATTGTAGAAGAGGGAGAGGTTTCGATACCATGTCCTAAACTTTAAACTCAATAGATCAGAATCTTGTGGAGTGAACAAGATGTTTTATACTTACACAAGGATGCTGCCTTAAAGCCGCTATGTGTAGAATTTGTATGTATTTAGAGATTCTTTCAGATTATTCCAATTGTACACATAGTAGCTTTATCTTTTTTGCTTCAAACTTGAGAAACTTGCTCTACTACTGCTCTATCTACACATATAACCCACAGCTAAATACAACAACGTCAGCCTCCTTTTCTATTGACGGGCTTTGTGGGACATGTAGGAACTAACATAAGTACTTCAGACATGTTGCGTGCAATAGGAATCATTACCAAATAACTCCTGGAACTCCATAAACATGATGGATTAGTAATATATAACAGTGTAGGAGTATCAAATTAATGTCTCCTATTATACTGATCACCATGAAAGGGTTGAAGGGGGCAATGTTCTCAATCCCACTGAAAGGACAGAAAAGTCATTAAAGTGGAGTCTAAAACACTTGGCCCATTGTTTTATTTTCTTTCTCCCATTAGACAAAGAGCGCGAGGGAAGCAAACAGGTGAAAATAACTGGCTTTATTTTCCCCACTGGGCCGCCATGCACGACTTGGGCTGCTGAACCTGATGTCCTGACGCCTGCCTGTCTGTCGTATTCAGCCGAGGTGGTCTATTCAGAGTGAGGGACCAGGGGACACACAGCCCAGGGGGTGTGGACGTGCTTGCGTGTATGTGTTCATGTATGTGTGTGTGTGTGTGTGTGTGTGTGTGTGTGCGTGCTGGTGTGTAAGGGGGAGGGACTGTAAGTAGGAGAGAATGCTTGGTGATGGGTTACCAAAAACAGAGCACCAGGGGACAATAGGACCCAGGACATTCCTGACATAACCCCAACACACCGGGGAGGAAGTGGAAGGGGGGGATTTATTGGTGTCAACGGCCCCTCACCCTGAGAGGAGGAACGGGTGTCTCTTTTGTCCCCTCTGGCATTGGAGATGGACTGAATCAAGCCTTGCACAGAGAGGACGCCTCTAAACACATACACACATAATCACTCCTTTGAAAGAAGAACCACCAATTAGGGAATGGACATATATGACTATAGAGGTTTACACTCAAAGGGAGCAGATTTCCGTGTGTGTGTGTGAGGGAGAGAGAGAGAGTCTCTGTGTGAGTGTTGTTGCCTGCCTGCCTGCATGCACTTGTCAATAGGATCTGAATGTAAAGGGAGAGCCAAATGGGATGCTTTTCAGCTCAAAGTGCACAAGGGTTGACCCCATGGGAACACTGCTATGAACTTGTTTGAATCAGAGGGCATTTAGTCTCATTTAGGAATGGTTCATGTTACACTGAAAGAGACCACAATGAACAAGACAATGTAATACTACAGTAATTGGCTGGACAATTGTCAAGTGAATTTCCCATAGTGTTACCCAAAGCTTTGTATGTGCTGCTTTAGAAATGCGTCATACTCACTCATACTTGAGTGAAATGGAAAGAAATTTCATGATAATATCACTTTAATCCTTTAAACAAAACAGCAAAAACATTGTCTAAGCATCAAAATCCAGTTTGTGTTTTCTTAGACAGACATTTTAAAATGACCTGAGACAAGGCATGTGTCAGTCTGCCCATTATACCCAGTTTATATTATTCAACTGGTGAGAAGAAATAGTAATAGGGAGGGCTGGTTTTGAATTGCATTGTAATTACTGACCCACCCTGAGCCTCCTTACAGCTTATGCAAACCATATTGAAGGTAAATACCCCTTTTGTGAACGGAAATGACTACGGAAAGCTGACCACTGAGCCTGACAAAGAATACTTTTTCTCCATAGATACTTGAGACTTAAAACCTACAGAAAACATCAACACCACATTGATTGAAGACCATATTTAAGGTTATTGATTTAGAAAATATCATTATACCTGCTGAAGCTAAAATATACACTTAGGAATCCGTCCACTTCTTATAGACCCCCTTTACCTTTTTTGTTCCTCAACACAGGTAAAGGTTTACGCGTACAAAATAGAATGATTCCTGGTAAATCCAACGAAACAACAGGGATTTACACCTGCAGAGTCCTATATTGATGACAGAGGCCCAAATCCCAAATCGCTGAAGCTTTTTATCCCAGCAGCTACAGGGAACCTGGGATCAGTTTGCCAGTTTTTCAATTTTGAAATTTTTGACTTTCTGGATGTGGCCTTGATCATGTGGTGCAGCACTCCTACTTTGACCTGCTTGGCAAACACCGTAACAGGTGGAGGGACATATCAAACTAGACCAACACCGCCATCTAGTGGTTAAAAATTGTGTTGTCCCTTAATGTGGGTATGCTTCCAAACCTGTGCAATTACACTGTGGTTATCTGTGATCCCAGATGAGTCGTAAAAAAGCTGACCTTTTGAAGTTTTACAAGCTCTGGGTTTTTTTTACTAATGTCAAGTTGTTTGCATAGTTGTTTTGGAAAGAACCAGATTAAAGGATTGTTAACTTTTACATAATTGGTCTGTTAGGGATCACATGGCGCTTTATAATCTGATTAACTAACCCAAATCTTACTCATTTCCAAATATGTTAATTAACCCATCCTCGACTTAACTTTGCAACAGTGTGTCATTCAGGTTGGTTAATCAAGAGCACTCACTCATATCCTGCATGTAAACTGACTGTAGTTCATCTAAATCTGGAATAAGCACCACTTTCAAGAAAATTGTGAATGTGTTCTACTTAAACAAGAAAAGTCTACAGTTGGAGACATAGTGACTCTGTGAGGCTGTACCTAGTCACAGCAGTACTTTCAGCACTAGCAAATATCAGCATGCTAACATTTGCTAACTAACCTTTGTGTACACAAAGCACAACTGAGGATGATGAGTAAGTCATGAGTATTCGGCAAATTTAAATTCTGACCTGGTGATGGCACCAGATAAAGGGGGTCACCAAAATGATTACAGTTCAACCCGAGGGGCACATAATTGTCTCTACTAAATTTCATATCAATCCACCCAATGGTTCGTGAGACATTTCACTAAAGACCAAAAATGTCAACCTCATGGTGGCGCAAGTGGAGAAGTCAGGGGGTCACCAAGGTCACGAGGATGCCTCATCTGGGAACCATGCATACAGTATCTTTACCAAATATTGTACCCGTTCATCCAATATAAGCACAGATAAATGAAAGGTTTGACCTGTCCGCTGGTGGTGGCAGAGAAAAATATTAGTAAGTAATAGTAAAAAAACAGAATATAAAATGACATACACTCGAATGGTAACATCTAGGAATCCTAGATACTTCAGTGTGTTCACTCTTTCCAGTTGCACAAGTGCAACAAAGGAATGATCACCCACCAATCAAAACTGGGAATAATTACCTTTTTTGATCCTGATTAGCTTAGGCAAGGGGGGAAATACTGAAACATTTAAAGTTTTCTTCTAATTGATTGCAGATTTGTTTGGTCATTATTGACTATCAGTGTGCTTGAATTGAACCTCCACCATCGTCCACTTCCAGCTCATTGGATTACAACTAATTCATAGAGCAGCTCTATAGCCTTGGGTGGCATTGTTGTGGCCATACAATTTATTAGCTAATCGTCAAGATAGTGCCAGATTCTGCTGTTCATGAATGTCATGGCGGAATGAGAACCAGAACGCGAGCTTTCATTAGATTGTTTCGACTCTTTCGCTCTCTCTACATCTTCAGAACACACATAGAGTTCAAATGGGAACTCCCAAGCACTTCCAGCTGGCAACACTTTGGGATAATGATGCTGGATTCCACACAAATGAAGGGCCCAAATACCGCCAGAGAGTTACCTGAACCCCCCTTCAATGCAATGACATGCATACATGTATGTTAAAATACACACATACTTCCAAGCAATCTTTTTCTCTGTGGGTTAATCACACATGCACTACACACTAAGTGGGAAAGCCAATTTCCCACCATCATCCTGGACAGTCACTGCTGTCAAATGTAAGCAGCTAACCCCCCCCCCCAACACGCACACACACACACACACACACACACACACACACACACACACACACACACACACACACATGCAGACTGAGGCCGGCACACATCCTCCAAGTCTTCAGGAGTGCAGATTGGGTTACAGCAGATTCCTAGTTGTGGCCTCAAGGTATCCTCATTTAAAAACTCTCCGCGGTTGAGTCATCAGTGCGAGCTGGGAAGAGACCACCTTCAGTGGTGTGATGTCAAAATGATGGATGGGACCATAATACTGGCAGAAGAGCTATTGATAGCTCTCTTTCCTTAATGTTGACATGACTATACCGCACACCCCAAGAAATGGAAGAGTGTGTGTGTGTGTGTGTGTGTGTGTGTGTGTGTGTGTGTGTGTGTGTGTGTGTGTGTGTGTGTGTGTGTGTGTGTGTGTGTGTGTGTGTGTGTGTGACACAGAGAGAGACATAGAGAGACTTTAGGCCTGCAAAAACACTCAAATGCATTTCACAAGGACATGCTGCTATTATACCCATTAATATCTCTTCCGTTCCCACTCAGGCCCCGGGTCTTTGAAGTCAAGTGGCAGCTGAGGCCTGAATGAGTGAGTGTGTGAGAGGATGTATACAATAACGCCAACACGCCATCTTGACTTAAGATGAGTCGGCAGAGGGAAAGTAAACAGGCAGGGTTCCCCAAGCGGCTGTCGCTATAAACATGGGGTGTGCTGAGAGGGGCTCAAGCTGTTTATTTTTACATGAGACCTCAATGTCGTTTAAAGTCCCCCCAGTGTGCTCTCTTTCTTTCTTTCTTTTGACCTCCTTTTCCCATTTTCCTCAAAACCCTGCCATAACCTTCACCACTATCCCCACCCCTACCACCAACCACCCATTCTCTATGGGGTTCTTGCCAGCAGCAACTAATTATCAGTCGGTTGGGTTCCACCATGCTCACTGCTCTGAAGGCATGTGGATATGCAGCGTGTTTCACATTTCCGTACAGTTACACAGAGTTTTCACTGCTGAACTGAAGGGCATCAGCAGGAGCCCACAGAATAGTGAAGGTACATCTGAAGTAACAGCTCCTTCACAGCGGGAGAATTGTCAGGTGAATGGGTTTGAGAGACACTGATTTGTGCTTGTGGAACAAACTTTTAATAGCTGAGCTGAATATGAGAAATAATGCCAGCAAATTATACCTAAATAAAATATGGACAGCATCCATCTTAATCAATAGAGCATTAGTTCTTAACCATTAATAAATCCAACAATTACAATTTATAAACCATTTTCAATGGGTGCCTTATTAGAAAATGGTACCTATATAGTTAAGTTAGGATGATGGCTCGCTTTTCAAGAAAATAGTCCACAGATTAGATTGTTCAATTTAACAAAAAATTCCTTCTGCAAAAAAAAAAATTGCACTCATACAACAATAAAGGTATAAAACAAATTATGCCTCTAAAAGGATCACCTTTAGATACGGAGCAAAGATGAAAAGTGCATACTAAATGTGATTACATCAATAGTCTGATCAGTTGATTGGGAATATTTTTAATACCGGACAATATTGTTAGTTTCTTATGCCAGATAATGGCATGATATGTTTACAGCTGCTGTAAACATGTTCATTTCCATAAGGATGAGCTAATTGCTCCCTAACATAAGGTATGAGGTGTATGAGGTTACATAGCGATTGAACAGCATGATAGATTGCATACATGTTGAAGAGGTCAGATATAACTGGAGGGGTTTTATACTTCAAAATACGTTAAAAAGTGTCAACCAACTGGGCTCTGCTGAGCCACCGGTGGGTCCATCATTACAAATCATGGATGGATTATGAGAGAATTGGCCCCTGGGCACAAGCACGTGAAAGGCCCCCCAACCCTCCTATATAGGACTCTCAGACTTAAATAGACGCAAAACGACTACAATTGACACAACTGTTTTGCATCTCTTTGAGGTCATTGTATCTTTTAACTGAGCTCTATGACCTTTAAAACAAAAAGTATTAACAGTCACTTAATACAAGGCTACAAACGCACGGTGTGCGGACAAGCATTGTTAAAACACCCATAGAATATTTTGCTACATTCTAGTTAAGATTCTAAAGTGTATGACGAAATTTTGGGGAAAACATTGTTAAAGTGTTTCATTGCACCTTAAGATTGTTTCCATTTGATCGTATAATCTGACCATAAAAACATGCTCTTAATATTCTAATGAATTAAAGCAAAAGCTTCAGTGAAGTGTTGGAAGCAGATAGTGTGGAAAGATTTTAAAACTGTTTTTAAAGCTACCAAAGGAGACACTTGTGGGGGGATAAAAAACCTACTTAAAGGTCCACACTCATCCATGGAACCGCTATAACTGACAGGAATTTAGGTTTTGATCAGAGTAAAAATGTTAGTTTTAAAACAGAAAATTACACTGCGCAGGTTCATATAGCAGGCAGGTCTTCAGCCATATTTTATGACGGGGCTACAGAAACATTTTCACAGGAACAATATTGACTTGTACAGCACAGATGTAACTAATAACATTTATGATGGCTGCATTCCATTTAAGTGTTTTAGTGCCAGGGCTCCGTTGTGCATGCTGGCTCTCATGCAGGGCTCACTGGGACAACTAGAGGGAACAGAGCATTCTCAATGTTATTAGTTACACCTATGCTGCAATGAGGAAGGTCTAACAAATTAAATGGATATGGATTTTAAATAACGTAGCTTTATCTTCTCTTGTTATTAAGACACTTAGACTAAGACTGCGTAAAGTATAGCACTATGAAATTAACAGTGTGGGTGGATCCAAGGTCAGGAGTCTGACCGAGCTTTACAATTATTTCGCCACAAGAGGGCACCCTTCCCCTACTGAAAAACAGGTGGTGGTGGGGGGAGGGGGGAGTGTTTCCCTTTGGAAGAGGTAAGCATCTCTCCTTGCGTCCAACAGCAGGGGTGCCAAAAAATGAAGCGAGGAAAAAGCCGGAGTCTGACATTTTCTCCAGGGTGTCCGCCGCAGGGAACCCAGCGCCGAGAGCCCCGGGCTTTGAACAAACACAGCACTGAGACTTGTTTTGCAGACAAAATCAGCAGGCTGATCCAAGTGCAACAACTCCAAAGGACCGAGGAGAGCTCCCCGCTTGAATCCCATCTGACAGCAAGTGAGTGTGTTGCCTGTTGTTAGACTGGCTTTCTTTCATTCTGTCTTTAACGCATTCTAATCGTCCCCACTTGTAATTGGAGAGATAATCTACCTGGATTAGTGCCTCGCTGGCGGTGCTTCTTTATTTCTCTGAAATGCGTCAGTATTGACCCTCTCTGGAAAAATGCATGGGCATGGACCATACTGTCACTGTGTGAATAGATCGTACTGTATGACTGTGACATTATGCAGCTGAGTGGAGGTTAAAGCTGAGAGCTTTAACAGGCAAACCGAAAAACCTTCTTTGTCAGTTTGTTGTCCTGTTACTGAACTAAAGATTTATAGTATCATGCTCAATTCCAAGAAACCCATTTCATTTCTGTATTCACTGACCAGCTCTCTCAAATGTCTCAGTTAAAACTCAATCATTTTTAATTGGAAACAGGAAAGCAAACGATAAAAGTGTGTCTGCAAGGAATTTCAGAGAGTTCCTAATAAAGGAGATTAAAAATATAGGCCACAGAACAATGAAAATGTAAAATTAGAACAGAATAATGAAGCTTCATTTTAAAAATAATTTAGACCCTCTTGTAATCCGATGAAAAAGTTATTTTAGGATCTGATTCACGTGCGAAAATCATCAATAAGGAGAGAAGTTTGAATGAAGAATTGGGCTTAGACAAGTTCAAGAATAAAGTAATCAGACAGGAGGCCACAGGAGCAAAAGGTGTAATAACAATAAATACAGATGGAGGCAGATAAACGTGCACCGGTGGGAAGTTTTATTTATTTTTTTAAATGCTGGGATTCTTTTAAGAATGCACAATATTTCATAGCTTCGTTTGTCCCGGCTCGACTTTGATGAAATTTAATTTGGGCCTATTTTGATGAAACTGGCTCAAGTTTTCCCTTTTGTGTTTAAATCCGTTTATTGGCGGTGCCACTTTAATTTTTATTCTTCCCCTTTCTGCTCGTTAGCAGGTATTGGCTGCAGGTGTGTTCAGATATAGGTGTCATACACGCATGCGCGGGGGGGGGGGGCGTAATGCTTATTATTTTCAATTATCCACGGGTTTGAATAAATGCTTAAAACGGCCTTTGTTTGAGATTAATTACTTGAATAAAAGGCACCGAAAGCGCAGCTCGGTTCCGGGCTGGGCCGGGCCGAGGCGAGCCGAGCCGGGCCGTGCCGGGCTGGGCTGTTCCCCCCAGTGGATGGTACAGTAAATACAGGAGGAATGTTGATCAGCTTACCGCGGAGCCAGGAGGTGCTCGGGATTTGATCGGCCGTGATGCTCGAACAATGACCCGCCGGTAGGCAGGCTGCACCTGCAATAACACACGAAGCAACACGCGCGCTGTCGCCTATAAATTAACGGGAATTATAAAACGGATTGTGGCCCTTCCTCGCGGTTCTGCTGGACTGGTTTTTACAAGTGTAACATGTGTTTTTCTGCGCGCCTTCACAAAATAAGTAGCTCTGGCGCTCAGATGTGATTGGCTGAGACAATTTGAAAGCTGTGACAGGCAAACAAAAAAAAACCACTATTGCCTCCAACAAAAGTCGCCACTCATGTTCTTTGAAAGCTTTCTGTAGATACATGCCGATATTAATATAATTCACTGGTATTGACCACAATTGAATTAGATGTTTAAATTCTAGAGTCACTAAAAACCAATGGCCTCTCCAGTGCGCTTTTACGCACACGCTCCCCGGACATGCTATGCCAAACTGCGAACACTCATCATGACGAACCACATTTAGCTGTTGCTCTTTAATCTACCCACTAAGAGAGGGGTACATATGAATACAGTTCCTGAGTTAATGTGCTGCTGTAATGGGAGAGAGCGCAGGGCCACGTTTTCCGTGCCAAAACGAACCTCTTTCTCTCTCCACACACACTCGCACACGCGCACACACACACACATACTCGTACACACACACACACAGACCCACGCACACAAACAGAGCGTGTTCATGATGCCACGACGAGCCAATACCATGATATATTTAATTTGATGCTACTTTTATCATTACATATTATAAAACCATCAAAACGTTAACGCTTTTGGTGCCTTGACGCACAGGCGTAGACTAATAAATCCAACATGTGCTGGACTATTATTAGGATTAATAAATTGTAACATTCTGCATCTGCCTCTTGTTTCTGTGGGCCCCGGAGCCCCGCTAGGCCCACTCTGTTTCAACAGGTTCAACGTTGTGTTCTCATTACGACCTCCATATGGCTGCCTGTGAACACAGCGAGCCATGGGGCATTTCGAGCAGGCAGCACAGTAACAATCAGTCCGTAAAGCGGCGGAGGTATTTGTTGTAAAAGCGAGACCAGTTGTGTTGTTTGAGGGAAAAGATAATGTTGAAGCAAGTGGTAGTTTGGTCAAGTGTTTATTTTCGTTTGCACGTTATTGTGGCTACATAAGTAAATTATGCGCATCACCAAATTACAGGTGAAATGAAACTTGAGTTAACAAAACAAATGGGCTTTTGGAATATTTAGAACCCCCTCACCCCCACCTCCACCCCCACCCCACCCCACCCCACCCCACCTCTGTCGCACACATGGTTGGGAAAATCTGGGTTTCATTTTAATGGGGAGTAGCCTACCCCGGGCTCGCTTTACAACCTATGGATGTACTGGACGACTTTCAGTTGGTTGGAGCTTCGGGCGCGGACGGGTGCAGTGGCTCACCTCCTCTCGCTGTCTCCGCTCTCTTGACTTTGTGGCAGGCATTTTTCGTGTCTTTGAATATTTTAACGAGGCGAATGTGAGCAAGACGAGACACTTTTGCGTCTGGATGGGACGATTTCTGACGGAAGACAACCTAAAGGCTAATCGGTGTGGATCTCAGTCAGGGGACGTCTTTTAAAATTCGGAGCGACAGGCACGACTTGACACTGGGGTAAGTTTATAATTTGCGGCTGGCTGTGTCTTTTTTATTGCATTACCCAGCGTGTTTGTGTTTTTGTGGAGAGCAGATTTCAGTTTTACGCACCACTTTTTTTTCTCAGACGAGAAGTAAGTGACTCACAGTGCTTGTTGTGTCAGGCTGTCCATTACCTGCCATTTGTTTTAAATGAAGGCGGTGACTATCATTACTTTATTAAAGACCGAGGTCGTGTGACTGTAAGTAGGTATTTGGGTGGCTAAATCACCGGGACGCGCTCGATCCGAGCGGCGGACACCACAGACAGGTGTCAGCCTCCTCGGTTTACAACTGGCCCGTGGGTCGCAGCAAAAAAAGCAAGAAAAACAGCCCGCGTCGAGGTTTTAATTCGAGGTACAAGAGGTGGGCTATACGGAGCCAGTGATCTTTAATAGCGACTTGGATTCCGAGCCAAGTGTAGATGCCAAAGCAAGCAGCGCGCTTCTCGGTTCCCGTCTTCCTCGGCACTGCTCTCGCCAAGTCTCCCAATGCGTTTGTCACTTCTAATATTTTCCTTTTTCGCTTTGAGGCCACCACATGCATACTGAAACACATTTATGCGAAAAAAAAATCCGAATGGCATATTTTCGTCTGCTGTTAATAAGCCACAATAACTTTGAAATACAGCACCAGTCCAGAAAAACGTGATCTTTCAGTGCTGAGGATCTGTAAAGCAGCCCGGGTTTAAAGGGAAAAGCCAAGATTAATGTCAGGTAAAATAGCTTTACGTTGTGTCTTCTCTGTGGTTCATTGAGGATTAAGGTGATGATAGGCTTGAGTTGAAGCTTAAACCCATTGTGGGCAAAATGTGACAGGAAACAATAGCTTTGTCAATAATAATGAGCTCCACCCTCTGTAAGCTCATCTACTCTCCACTCTCAAGCAGCAACAAGCCTGAAAGTGAAAGCCAGAGTCGCATACAGATTGCTTATCTTAACTGCTTCAATAGACTTAAAGTATGCCCCTATTG
Organism: Xiphias gladius; assembly: GCF_016859285.1. Classification (NCBI taxonomy): domain Eukaryota; kingdom Metazoa; phylum Chordata; class Actinopteri; order Istiophoriformes; family Xiphiidae; genus Xiphias; species Xiphias gladius. The sequence continues at coordinate 13,513,900 of NC_053408.1, forward strand.
CACACTGAAACAGTGTCAGCCACTTGACCTACTTCTCACTCTCACCGCAAATGTCTGAATTCAGTCCAGGAAGAAGGCCTCTCAATCCTCACTGTTCACTGAGGTCAGAGAGAAAATGAAACATCAGCTTTACGCTGGGAGAAGTGTTTGAGTTGAATCTGCCTGGTGAAGTGAGGTGCTGCGGCGCCGCCATCGCTTCCCTGTTTATGCAAATTAATCATCATTATTTAGTTGCATCACACCCTGCTGCCATCAGTAACAAAGTGAGGGAGGTAGAGCCAGGAGCGGCTGAAAGCACATGATGTGGAAGCTAATCCAAAGCAACATAGTGCAGATTTTTTCATTCCTGGGAGGGTGTGTGTGACTGTGGTAGTTATTAACCCCAGAGGAAAGCGGGTGGATGGAGATGGAGATGGAGAAAGCTCCCGAATCATACGAAGATCATTTTCTTCTGCTTTGAAAAGCAGGATTCCTCAGGACTTTTGGCTCTGTCCACCTGAGCGAGTAAGGGCAACCCATCTAATATATTTTTCTTCTATGGCTTCAACAGTGTGATGGGCAAAGTAATGCTAGATCTCTCTTTCTGTCAGTCCCTTCTCTTCTGCTGTTGCTGGGTGTAACCATCTATCCCCTCCTTGAGTCAAGCTTTTGTCATTTCGAACAAATGATACAAGCCGCTTAAAAAATTAGCACAGCTCAACCATGAGCCTGCTTAAGCTGCAAATGAACTCAAATATCAGAATGCTCACCTTTCATAATGCAGCTGTTTGTCAGGCACTACCATACCAAGCTGTGGCACCTAATTACACAGCAAACATAATGGCCTCAGTCTTCTTGAGTGGAAGATTAATAACGTAATTTGACTCCATGTGGAATTTCCCTGGTAGAGATTTAATTTTCTTTTCCCCTCCTGGATCGGTTCCATCCCTGACATGAATTTCTATTTAGACCTGGAGATGGATGTGGTGTGATACCGACATTACATATTCACACAATCAACACTTCCGCGTTAGAGGTGAGAATGAAGTTGAACTGGCTTCTTCCTACTGACCTAAGTAGCCTTGTATTATCTTGTTGAGTGAAAAATTGGCTGTGTGTGTGCTTACCTCTCCTGTTAAAATACCTGTCATTCGTTGGCGTAAAACCCAAGATGTTTTTGACTGTGGGAAGAGGATCCAAGGGCAAAGATTCGCATGCTTCATCCTGTCTCTCCCTACACCCTGCAAGGCCCGCATGTGTCAGGCACACATTTCCTCCAGATGCAGAGGGATATGCGTGTGTGAGGTCTGCATGTGAGTGTCTGTACCCACTTAGCATCTATCAGTATGCTTCTTTGAGTTGGATGCACATAGATGCACATAGTAGATGCACATCCTGTGTGTTGATGGCAATCTCAGAGTTCTCCGGCTCAGATTTTTTACACATTGACAATGGACTGGATGCATGTTTGGTTCTCCCAGCGATATGACAGCCATGTATGTTAGCTGCTAGCTCATGTGCACATCTCGCTGACAGTTAGATAACGTGGGAGCACAGAGGGCAAAGCAACACCTCTTAAAATAGCAGGCTGCTGCCATACAGTTGGAACAGCTATTTGCTAGCATGCTAACCTGTGAACGGAGAGTGTCCTCCCAAAAATGACAGCATTAGCTGTGCCAGCTAGTGCCCTAAAACGTGATATGTTTACATTCAAGTGACAGAGCCCTCTAGTGGTTGCAGTAATTATCAGACGAGCAGAAGATGAAGTGAGGTGACACAGTCTGCCTGAGGAGGTCGGTGTAGATGGATGGGTCAACAAGCATCAGACTTCAGCATGGGAGATCGCAGTTTGTTTCCTGTTTCAAACCAACAGTCAGCTTTTTTTTCTTTAAAGCCAGACCACGGTTGTGCTCTAACCTTAACCACATATTTATTATTGTAACCATGACGATGAAGGTCCCCCTCACCTTAACCAAGTGCTTATTTTAACCCAAACCACGATCTTTCTCTGAACCTAACCAAGTAGTTTTTCTGCCTAAACCAAACCAAACCTTAAGCATCGTGTTGTCACGTAATAAAACAGATGTATTAATGGCTTTGGAAGTCACAGACAAATTATGTTGGCCTGCCCATAAGGTGCATCATGCCAGAAAATGCTTCTATGTGGTGCTTGTACGTCCTAGAGGGACAAATGACATATTTGCTTAATTTGGAGGACTTGTTGTTTTAATGTCAGTCAAATTGCCAGTGAGAGAGAATGAGCGCAGGGGTGTAGGGAGATAGGGAGGAGGGTAACGAGGGAAGAGGGCAAAGGGAGTTGTCTGAGTCCCAGGCTATGGCATCCTTTACGATGTGGCTTCGTGTGAGTGAGGGCACATTTTGTGAATCCATCTACTAGAGAGCATGTGTTTGTTCATCAGCAACGTGTGTTTAAGTGTAATGTACGGTGCCTTGCGAGTATTCCAAGCACTTAATAAAATGATTTGTGCCTTTTCCCCCCGTGAGTTCAAAGTGGGTCCTCGCTTTTGGCTGTGGGGCAGAGGTTGCTCTTGTTCAATGGAAAAAAGACGGACTGTTTTCCTGTTAGGGGGGCTTTTTGGGAAAACCGCGGCTCTGCCTACCGCAGCCAGCCTTCAAAGGGCTTTGAAGGAGTGCTCACCTCTCCTCTCCTTAAATTCTTCCACCCCTCTAAACGAGCTACTTCCTCTCATATCCAGGAACACCTCGCCTGGCTCTCCTCGACCACCGCCATCCAACCACACTGCTGCAAAGCTGCGGTCAGGGTTATGCTCAGGTCCATGGGAAATGTTCAATCAAGGAGCCCTCAGTCCACCCACATGTGCTGGAAACAGTACAGTTTGGGAACGTAAACCTCTCAGTGTTTTCTTGCATGTCTTTATCATCTCTGTAACCCCACTGCATGGCCTTCATCCAGTAACAAAGTTTAAGAAGGAATCTATGGCTCTGCCCGCCAGTGCAGGGCTGTGGGTGTCATCCCTTTCTCGGGCGCATCCTCACAGCACATGAGGGGGAAATATTTCTTGTATTTGAAAAGAGATCACAGCTTGACATAGGAGGCTATAAATACTTTGAACTCTTGTCTCTTTACTCCCAAGTCCATCACTCTGTCAGTTAAAAATCCAAATCAAAGTACAACTTTGTCCTCCCTTACTCTCGAGTTCACAGCTATATTTTTCATTTGTGAAATAGTTATTCAGGGCTGAAGCCTTGTTGGACCTCCTGCTTTGATTTTAGCAAAGATGCCACTGTTTTGTAGCACACCATGGCTTTTCAGTTATTTTCAGCGACACCCAAATACCATTTATTAATCCTCAGATGTGACTCAAATCAAATTAATTCCAGGGTGATAATTGTCTTCTGGTTTGCTTTTTACAAAGGCAGTATTATGCTTTGTCATGTTATTTAACAGGTTTTGTTATTTTGTTACGGAGCATTAGAACTCATTATTTTATAATAAAAGAAACGTTTTTTATCTTAAAAACTGAAAAAAATGTATATGTATAAAAAACTTGTTGAAAATTAGATTTTTAAATGCCGCTTGAAGTTCAATCACCTCATTGTTGAAATGTTCATTTTTTAAAAATTTACTTCAGAGGAAATTTGGCTCATACTCAGCATCGCATTTTCATATTGTCTCTATTTATATTTTCACTTACTGTTACCAAAAACAATTTACTATAAACTGCAGTTAACAGTTTCTTATTGCAGGAGAAAACACAACACTGTTTGGATGTGTTTGGACAAAAAAACTGTGTGAAATGAAAGAGAGGGCACTTCTCACTCCACTCTGTGTTTTTGCCTGATCCGTTTCTCACAAATTAACCCGGTTTAGTGAGTCATTGTTGCCCAAAACTTTATGCCTGCTCATGTCCTTTCCCTTCCCTGAATCTCCCATTTTCTTACCAAAAACACTGATCTTACAGAAAACTTCATTGACAGAAAAATACCCCACAACCTGTCCTATCAGCATTTTTTCCCATGCTTTTCTGCTAAAGTGTATATGTACATAAATACAGAGAGTGGTAGCTTAGCACAACTTCCTGTCTGTGATTCTGTGAGAACCAGCCTGACCTCATACTCCACCTCGTGCTGTCTGTCTTTTCTCCTCCTGCTTGGTACTGGATCAGGTTCTGTTGATCTAAAGAACGCTGTCGGACTCAGGGCCAGCCGTGTGGGCTGGGCCACAGAAGCTGCTGCATTCCTCTATTGGGCGTTCAGTATTTCTCCCTGTAGTGTCTCTCACTGTCAGTTGCAGAGATGGAAAGGGAGAGACTAGGCACTTCTGAGCCTGTGGTGTATGATCAGATTGTTGGCGTTGTAGCAGCTAGTTCAGGTGTAGCGGTATGCTCTCTAATAATAGTGAGGTAATGAACCACTTTGAACACTGGAATGACACTTCAGCAAAAAAGCAAACAAAAAAAAGTCTTTTTTTTTTTAAATTTAATTTTATTTATCTATTTATTTATTTATTTTTAGATTAAATATTCCAGAGACAAACACACAGAGCTTCTGAGCATTCATGAGCAGGCTTTAAAAATTTGTCAGTGATTCTCCTGCTAATGACACCCTCAGCTGTGAGAGTTGACCCCCTCCTGCCCTTGGCCCTCCCTGCTCCTCCTCCCCTCCTCCTCAATCCCTAATGAATGCCAGTGAGGTGCTCTGAGTACACTTCGAACCCACACCCGCCACCCACACACACACACACACACACACACACATGCACGCTTACACAAAAAGCAGGATTGTTGTCACCACTGCGGAGACAGCCATCATCAAGTGGACTTCCAACAACTAATGTCTGACCCCTGCTACCTGAGGCCTGTCAGTCATGTTGATTCATCTGGACAGGTTTATTTATCTATCAAATGTGTGTGTGTGTGTGTGTGTGTGTGTGTGTGTGTGTGTGTGTGTGTGTGTGTGTGTGTGTGTGTGTGTGTGTGTGTGTTTGTTTAAGGATACAGATAGTTAGGATATGATTTGTGCTGAACCAATTAGTAAATTTATCAATTAGTTGGTCAACTGAATATTAATCGCCAATAATTTTGATAATCAATTCATTGTTATTAAATTTTCAAACAAAAGTGCCAAATATTTGTTGATTCCAGTTTCTCTGCTGCATATCAGTGTAAATGACGCACATTTAATTATATATGGGTCTGGGACAGCAGGTCAGATATGAAGACATCAACTAGGGCTCAGGGAACTCGTGATAGGCATTTTCACCACTCTCTGTCATCTTAGTGTCAAAAAAACATAGATGCAACCCTAGATACGATTGCCCAATAGTGTTGTCACGATCCCAAAATTACCTGTCTAAATATCTCTCTCAATAAAATTGTATTTTATGTGCTGTTAAGTGTTTTCTTGTTTGTTTGTTTTTTCATATATATGTAGGTGTGTGTTTGTCAATGAATTAGTACATTTCTAACATTAGTAATTGGATTATTGTAAATAATTAGATCAATGTCATAGTGTTATTAAAGCTTCTACATGGTATGCAGTAATCTGATGTCCCCTATACTTGAGTTTATGTGATTTCTTTGATAGTTTATATTTGCAACCATATATCACTTATTAAACAGTCTTTGATAAGACTCAATACACCTCCTTGATGGAGGTCTGCTCTCCACTGAGCGCATTTTCTAGTATGAAAAATAATTATTGACCAAAATGTACATGCCATGATTACCATTACCGGTACTGACTGAGTATAAATTGATCATTTATAACTGATGCGTGATCTGCATACTTGTGAACGCCTGATTTTTGGCTTGCAAGTTATGGAAGGTAACATTGCCAGTGTGAACGTTGCATTTTCATATAGAGATGTTTGCACATTGATAATTTAGCTGAAAAGATACAGCCAAATTAAACAGGTGTCGTTGCTCTTAACTGCCTGATCAAACTTCAATGTTGAGAAAAGTTTGCTTGTCGCAAAATAAATCACACTTGTTTGACTTCTATTTGAGGGCATAGGCATGATGTAATTATGTTACCTATCACTTTCGCTGACTTGTTGCTCTTTCAATTCTTTGAACAGGTTGGCAGGTCTGTCGGCAAGATGCTCTGCCGAAATTGGGAATGTTGGCTCCCTTGGTCTACGTAGGTTTAAAAAATCTTTTACCGACAGGCTTTGTGATGTCCGTGGGCTTGACCATATTTCGCTTTGTGCATTAACAGTTGGCAAGAGCATATGTATTTGCAGCCATGACTCTCGTTTTGTCACTTTCATGGTTAGTGGAAGCAGAGTGCAGGAAGTGCAGAGTGTGGAAGCAGAGCGCTGCACACGCACACACTGCAGCGCTGTCATTCATTGATGCAACTCGGGAAATACGGCTCTTATTAAAACATTGTCATTCTTAAAGTATCAGTATTAATAAAATGAGGTATACCGCCATTTTTTAATGGCAGGGTATTGCGATACCTTTCTAGTATCGGTATACCTTGCAACACTATTCCCGTATAGGACAAGCAAGAGCTGAGATGTGATTCTGGTGAGTAGCATCAACAAACAGCATCATACCATGTGCAATCTGTACGCAGGGGGATTCCTGACCTTGTTGCCCTCACTCTTCTTTTATATTCAAACAATGCATCTTTCCATGATGATAATGTGAATGGAGGTGGCCCTGTTGTTAGCCTATTAAAAAGTCCTCCATGGTTCTGAGCAGCCACTAATAACCCCACCAGGGATTACTGTACAGCAGGCTAGAAGGACAGCAGGGCACCAGTTGGGGCCTCAGCTTGCTGTCATCCGAGAGAGGCAACCCAGAAGACTTCCATTCACTCCCAGTCTGAGTGGGGCCACCACATCAACTCTGTAGAACAGCTTGAAAGGCTCCCACTTGGGATACAAAGTGGCTCAGCTGTCCCTCTCCTATCCTCACCTCCCCCGGCACCCTCCTTTACACCCAAGCCAAATAAAGCCTCTCAGCAACTTCTGTTTTCCTAATCTGTGAACTCTGACAGAGGCGCCCAGGCTTGAAAGAGAGACAGCTCAACATGGGATGATCTCCCGGTGACAGGGAGAAGCTGAAAAAACGTTCCCCGGAATGTCTCTGCTGAAACCACCAGACCACCCTGTCATCTTCCTGTTCCTGTCTTTCTCTCTCTCTGCCTGTCTTCCTCCCTTTCTCACTCCCTCTGTTCTTCACCCACCTCTTTTTAATCTAATTTCCCTTCATTTTGCCCTCCGTCATCTAACTTCTCTAATTGGGCTGTTACTGGTTGATTAAAATCATTGAATCTGTTCCAATTGCCAAATGGCCTGAGTAGTCTGTGTGGAGAAGTGCAAGTTCTTATGCAGGGGCTTCCACTCTAAAAGCCCCATATTTTTTCATCTATTCACATACTGTGCCTATAATACTAATGGGCAAATTATTTAACACTGCAGTAGTTTAGGCACTGGGGATTGTAGCACGTCAGCACAAGTGCATTTTCCTTGCCATTAATCCACAGAGGAATGTTGCAGTGATGAATTGGCCGTGCAGTTTGTATTTGTCACTGCACTCCAAGCAGCCTTTCACCGGGAAATGGCTTAGCTGCCACAGAAACAGTTTGTCATTTATATACCAGATGGTGGTAGGCTTGTGTGCTGGGGTCAGATCCAACTTTGAAGACACAATCAGTGATGGAAATGTAAACAGAACGGTAGCCAATATCACAAATCAAAACTTAGATTGGAAGCTGATATCGCACATTAACACTTAACTAATTAGAGGAAAAGCTGTTTGTTTTTGTGCCTATTTTAGGTAAAGATTGACACTACTCACGTGTATGAAGCTACAGCCACCAGCCGGTTAGCTTAGTTTAACATAGAGACTGAAAACAGAAGGAAACAGCTAGCCTGACTCTGTTCAACGGTAACAAAGTTAGCCTAGCAGCGATGACAATGTGTCATTCTTACACTTCAGTTTTTGTGCAACGTATACCAATAAGATATAATGTGTTAATTTGTGAGCTTTAGTGATGCTGGTAGGCCGATTTTGTTACGTTTGGATAGTGCCAGGCCACCTGTTTCCTTTTTTCCGGCCTTTGTGCTAAGCTAAGCAAAAATGGCAGCGGTAGCTTCATATTTACTGTATAGACATGAGATTTATATTGATCTTCTCAACTAACTCTTGGCAAAAAGGTGTATTTCCCAAAATTTCAAATGATTCCTTTTGGAACAATGAAACATTTGTTTACATCAGCAATGGAATTAAATTTGTTGTCTGAACAGCTCCAACCTTTCTTCGGTAGATACCTGAAAATGTTGCAACTAAGCCAGCAATTCTGGGTGGTACTCACTGTCTTTTTTAGAGACACAGAGACATGGGCCCGCAGCGGTTGCTACTTCAACCACATTTAAGGAAAGACAATGTCTGCCCCCACCAAGGGAAACTTGTGGCTTGTTGTTAAACACGCTGTCAATGCTGAAAGCAGGATTTTTTTGCTGAAACAGATTCTTAGTATTTCAAAGGTCAGCCAGCTACACCACTGTGCTGACATCCTGGCAAGGCTTACAGATTCAGAAAGATTTTGTGGAACTGGCTCACATTTTGCAGTTTTTTTATAGTGATATAGAATAAGTCCTAAGTTTTTAATAGCGACCAGATTTTCCTGCCAGAGTACGGTCTCAGAGAATTGTTAACACTTGCTGCAAGGCTAGCATCTATTTCAGAGGGCATACAGAGTGGAATTAAACAGCCTTGTCAGTGTTCTCTCTCTGTTTAACCTACACGCTCATCTGCCAGACATGCCTGACAGCACCAGACCCTGGAAGAATCTCCCAGCAGGCCCGGCAGCACACGGACCACACCATATTTAGTCAACCGAAGTCCAGACACAGACCAATGCAGTCCTCCACCTTAATCTGTCTCCCCTCTGTTTCTCCCTCCTTCTCTCCCCCTCTCATTTTTTATGTCCTTCTCTCAACTCTCCCTCCTTCCATCTCTGTCACTTTCCCTCTCTCTCCTACTGCTTCCATTCATCTCTGTCCTTGCTTGCCCTCCCTCGAGTCATTTCTGCTTCATCACTGTCATGCCCCTCACTGTTTCTCTCCCCCTTGTGTGTCCTCCTTTTCCTTCTTACCCACTGAAACTCCTTTTTCCTTATGCCTGTTTGTCCTCCTTTCTAGTCTCTTGTGTCTGTCAAGTATTTTCCTGCCTGTTTTTTTTTTTTTAAACTTTTTATAACTTCCTCGCACTCCCTCAGCAACATGCCCATCAAATCTTGAATTGAATAATTCCCTCTTTCCATCTTTTTTCTTTCTTCCCACACATATCGTAATTTCTAACCCTTCTTCCTGCTCCTTTCTGCCCCCCTTTCTTCTCTCTGAGCCTCCCCACTGTCTCTTTTCTCGGATGAACGTGCTGCTCATGGAAGCTGGGCCTGGATGCTAATGAGTTGCTAATTCTATCAGCCGTCTCTCCATGCCCTCCCCAGTGGGTGTCAGGCCCGCCAGATTTACACCAGCCAGCCTTTTGATAGAGTGCCTTGGCTGAAGAACTTGTGTTAGCGTGCCCACTTTAACCTCCTCGCCCTCAGACACGTCATTGATCACTTACCTTATCTGTCCTGGTAAGGCCCACTCTCAGTCCAATCATTTATGAGCAGGCCCATTTCCTGAAATCTATTTTACATATGTTGAATATTGTAATAGCAGGGGATTTTTGTTTTCATGCTCAGGTCTTTTAAATTTCTTTGAGTGGCTACCTGAGAGCTCGGCACCACGGGAAGTATATAACTATCTCTTTATTCCAAGTATAGTTCAAAATTAAGCAGAAAAGAAGTATGAAAAGAGGTATAAAACTATGTGTAGCTACCTCCCAAATTTCTAATGCTGACATAAGAGGCAATTGTACATACAACTCTTTATGCTGTGTAAAACTCCCTCACACTCTTTTCCTCACACTCCTTTTCCTTTAATACCCAATCATCGCTTGAGGAGAGGCCAGATGGCTGGGTTTGAGCACTAGAGCACAGAAGACTGGTCCTTTTTTAGAGGCCACTGGGCTCTCTTTGAGGGTCGCTAGCTTTGGACCCCTCACACAAGAAAAGAACGAAACTTTTGTTTTTCCGACTCCCCTTAAATCCGTCTGTCTGCCTTCCCTGCTTGACTGAAGTGGATACAGAGGCGGCTTTTTGTTCTACCAAGATGAAGAGGGATGCTGTAGTATAAGAAGGAGAGTGAGGGTAAGAGGAGGTAGGTGTGATTCATTGTAATTTAATAAATACCTCGCCAAGAGGGTTGGCGTGCCTTCTCAACCCCTCAGCTGTCTGTTTTCAAATGGGGCTCTTCTAGATTTGACACCCAGGGAAGTAAATAGGGGATTACGGAAGGAAAAGCCTCAGGCCATCTAAATCTCTTTCTGCGTCTTTTTCTTTGCCCCCAAAGCTTTCTCTCTCTGCGCCCCTCATTCTTTCTCTCTTTGGGGCTGAGAGGCCCCTCGTCTAGCTGTGAGCTTATCAATGATGTCATCCAGGTACCTATCTTGACCCAGAGATTTAGAAACGCTTGAATGGAGTCTCATAGCCTCACTTCTTCTAATACAGAGTATAATCCTCAAATTGCTATCACTTTTTGTGAATTTTCTGGTTCATTGAGTGAATATAATGCTGTCTTCTCTAGGATCAGCCCTGTGTGACAATAGTGTTGCAATGGTTGATTTCCTGTCATAATCCTGCAAAAATCAGTAAGAGCTCAAAACTAGAGTCTTGTCCTCATATATAGAATAGTTTCCTTTTTTCCGGACCAGCTCTTAAAGCAGAGGTTTGACCAGGGTCACATGCAGTCCACTGCTTTGCAGAATCACCAAGGATTATAGAGTGACTTCTGTCATGCTGCTTAAGCATGACCAGAAGGCTTGGCCAGTTTTGACCTGAATGGAAGTACTGAATGAGAGGCCAGCATTGAAATTCAGGGTGCAGTCACTTGCAGCCGCTAATGTCTCTCTTTATATGGTCACATCCTTTCTCTTGGACCTCCCATCTAACTGTCTTATCCTTTGACAGGGTTTTAGTCAATGAAAACTCAATTAATTGTACAGTCCAAAAGATCCAAATTATTTTCCTTTTCTAGGGTAAATGTAATTTGGTTTTGAAGATGCACAAACTTGTTTTTTATACAGTAGAATTCAATCAGAATCATTTTCCATTTTATATCCTATTATGGTAAAAATATGTTTGACATTGACATTTCTGTTTATCTCTGTTTCTTGCAGGAAGGACTGTGGTCAGTCTGAAGTAAAGGGTTACTTAACTCAGACACTCTCCTTCCATTGACTCACAATTATACATATACATTACACATAGTGGAAAGTCACACAAACAGACAGATCCACATGACACTTACTCACTCACATTTACACACATAGACTGTTGGCTACACACACATAAACACACAGAAAGACTCAACCCGTGCCCAAACACAGACGCACATTCACAGATAGGCCCTCTGAGCAGGATGAGGGGACCCTGGAGGTGCTTGCTTGGCCTGTGCCTCCTGGCATGCTCAGTCTCCACCCACAGTGCCACCAATCCCTTCGCAGGGCAGCAGACCCCTCCAGACCCTTGCTATGACGACACAGGTGCAGCCCGCCGCTGTATCCCTGAGTTTATAAACGCTGCCTTCGGTAAAGAGGTGATGGTGTCCAGCGTCTGTGGCCGTCCTCCATCCCGTTCCTGTAGTGTGTTGGAGCGGGGCGATGATCGACCTTCTGTGCGCTTGTGTCAAATCTGTGATGCAGCTGACCCTCGCCGTGCCCACCCTGCTTCCTACCTCACCGACCTCAACTCAGCCCACAACCTCACCTGCTGGCAGTCGGAGAATCTTAACACCTCTCCATACAATGTGACTCTAACCCTCTCATTGGGTAAAAAGTTTGAGATCACCTATGTCAGCCTGCAGTTCTGTTCACCACGACCTGAGTCCCTGGCCATATACAAGAGCATGGACTATGGCAAAACCTGGATGCCCTACCAGTTCTACTCCTCACAGTGCCGGCGTATGTACAATCGGCCCAACAAAGCCAGCATTACCAAGCAGAACGAGCAGGAGGCTCTATGCACAGATGGCCACACTGACCTCTACCCGCTTTCTGGAGGACTCATTGCTTTCAGCACTCTGGATGGACGGCCCTCTGCTAAAGACTTTGACAACAGCCCAGTCCTTCAGGACTGGGTGACTGTCACTGATATCCGTGTGGTCTTCAACCGGCCCCAGCTACCCCGGGAGTTGGGAATAGGGACCGGAGGCAACAGTGGAGGGAGGGACGATGACCCCGTGGCAGTGACATCAACAATGCCAACTTATTTCTATGCAGTGGGAGACTTCCAGGTGGGCGGGAGGTGTAAATGTAATGGACATGCTTCACGCTGTCTGAAAGACAAGGAAAGCAAACTGGTGTGTGACTGCAAACACAACACAGAGGGACCTGAATGTGACCGCTGCAAGCCCTTTCACTATGACCGACCATGGCAGAGGGCCAATGCCCGCGAGGCCAACGAGTGTCTGCGTAAGTCCTTCCATAAATTTCTGTAGTCCTAATGAGGGAATGGGACTAGGACAGGGGACTTAACCCTGTTACACACACATCTATGTGACTGCCATATAATGTATCTGATACAAACATCCCATTCTTAGTTAAAGGAATGTAAGAAAATTAGGAAATATTTTAAAATACAGGTTTGTACATTCCTTTGTTGGATAGAGTCATGACCTTTTCACCGCCTGATTTCAGGATATGAGGACAGCAATGTAAAGTCAGGCCAACAAATTGAATTTACACACACACACACACACACACACACACACACACACACACACACACAGACAGGAGAAAAGAGGGAGGTAGAAATGGAGAGATTTAACTATGATGTTTGACTGTCATACTGGTAATTAATAGTGCTGCCAGAACATACCAGATGGGTTTGTGTTTATGCAGGTTAGGCGTTCTGGTAGCATGTTGTGGTTGAGTGGGCAATTTTTGCAACATCTCTCAAAAGACAGGCCCGTCCTTCCATTTACCTTAAGTCTCCTCTATTTACCATTTCCCAAGAGAGAAACAGGCCAACTCTCAACAAAATCACGTTTTCTGGACTTTTCTATGAAATAAAAACTAATTTTCTCAAGCAAGTCTAAACAGTGGATCACAACAGCTCAAATTACTGGCACATCGCTACAGCTAAGTCATCCAAGAATGTTATTTGGCAGTGTTTGCCTTTACCTCAAGACATGCTCTGTAACAGTCATCCAGACATGCTCTGAAAGCTTGCCAAGTAAAATTATAACAATTTCTGTGACAATTTTTGTTAAAGTAAATGGATTACCTTTGTATTGGATTCGGATTTTCTATGATAACAGGATTTTGATTTGATATTTAGCATATATATTGTACATGGCTGTACAAAGGTTTTAGACACATGTAATGTAAATCATGTGCTTTAAGAAGGACTTGGTTCACTAACATCTAATTTTTAGGGTACTTCTCTGTTAGTATAAACAGACATAGGTGGAACTTAATTCAGGTCAATTTAGCTTGTCATAAAATGTGTTAGTGTTGGAAAATTAAACCATATTAAAAACTACTGTCCCCATTTTAACCTTTCCCCATAATGAAATACAATTACAGCCAGAGAGAAAAAAAACAGGAGTCGAACACTGAAAAACAGTGTATAATTTTCAAACATGTTGTAATTGCCCAGTGAGCTGGCCTGAGATCATATTTAGCATTGAAATTTTCCAGATCTGTTTAAAGGGGACAAAGAGTGACAGAGCCAGATGAGCAAAGCCATTTTAACATTAGAACAGCCGGCAAACCCAGCCTTCCCTCACTCTGTAGTCTGAAATTTCCGATGCCAACACTACCTTACTTTGGCTTCTCACCTGTCCTTTACACCTTCACTGACTCAGCTAGCCCCTTCTAGAACAATATCCTGTAAATCCCTCAGTGTTTTCTCTCTCATACTTTTGCACACACCCTCTTTCAAATGTCCCGTAGCTGTTTCTGAAATGTTACACCCGCTTCCCGTAGATCTCTTCTCTGCGGAAATGATATGTCACCTCTATCCTTGATTTCTGGACTAAACAGCCCGCTGCACTGGCCAGCGCTGATGACCTAATCCCAGGGTAGATACAGGGCAGTTAAAACCTATTGCAAGTTGCACGCCATACCTGATCACACATCTGGACACGCCAAAAAGTCAGTCCCAGATGTCCCCAATTTCATGTTCCAAAAGCCTCTTTACAGCTTATTCCAGTAGAACTGGCTCCAAGATATCCTCAAAGTAGCAAGAGAGCCTTTAAAAAGCCTCTCAAGTGTATATTAAAGCCCATTCTTAAAATGCACACGCCCCTTGTTGATTTCTCAGTTTGGTTTTCTTTCTGACACGGTGCACGAATAGCGGCGGGCTGCGGTGCAAGCCCTGAGGCATGCCACTGTGGCAGTGAGGTGTAAGTATTTAGACTGGTAAAGTGTGTAAGAGTGGCAAGTTACAGAGCTGAGGAGTCCCGTAGGTGTCACCAGAGCCTTCATGAGGCCCTGGGGGTGTTTGGATTGGAGGGAGGGTCCGAGAGGGCTGGTCTGAGGTCATGATACTTTGTTGGGTGGTGACAAGGTTAAGTTGATGGGGAGAGGGTTTGTGCGTACTGAGGAATTCAGAGTGGGCAGATTTAGAGCCAAATCAATGGTTATTTCACACCCTGCGTCTGAGTCTGTCAGTCATTGAGAAATGATGTGCTTCGTAGCCAGATTTCACCATTTTAAACATTATTGTTAGGATGGTTTCAAAGACCTTGCAATGTTCTGCTCTCACTAATAGCAGTCCTGTTTTACAGCTTTACCAAGCTTTACCTGCATACCAAGAACATTGTTTCTAACAGGCTGGTTTGATTGTTCACGGGTCTTACTAAATGTCTGACATGCACTGCACCAAGATTACTGTCTGCGCTCTTGGCAAGCTCACTTTCTGTCTCCAGACACAAGCCATGCACGCACACACCCATCTGCCGCCTCCCTCACTATGAATCGTGCCTCAAGACATTGGTTTACAAATCCCCACTCTAGTCGTCAGAGAGGGCAGACTCGTAAAGGAGCATGTCTGTTTGTATTGAGGGAGACATGATGGAAAAATCTGTGATTTATCTGCCTGGAGTTTGAGCCACAGGACAGAATCAGGAAACAGATGGATAAGAGCTATTTGGTTACTGGTTGTGATGGAGTATTGGCTTTTCTGCTGGCATAGTCAATGCAGTAATGTAAATACTATATGTTGACTTAAAAATGTGAGACACTATATCATGCCATAATAGAGTTTGCCGAAGTCACTGTATAAGATGAAGAGGCCTCTTGTAGAGTCAACGACAATGTGACATCCTGAGTAGATGATAATTTATGGAGGCGTAGTAGCTCTCTACTCTTGGCTGTGTCTGCATCTTGGCCCTGTTTGGCTGCGGCACCAAGCTGTGCTATTCTCCAGCCCTTCCTCTCCCTCATTTGGACTCAGCCTGCAGGAAGTCCAGAGTACTGCTCTGGGACGCTACAAGCCCAGGGCCAGACACCATCCATCCCTAATGGACAAACCAAGCCAGGCCTGCTCCCAGTGTTGCGCCAGGCACACTGTTATGCATTCATAGCATTAAACACAGAGGTCGTGTAAAGGCTGTTTGAATTGCCATTTGAGCTGATTTGCCAGAAATGCAGGTGAGCTGCGGTTTGGAGCAGAGTTGGGTGTTCCTGCTCTGCTGCAGAGTTTGGGTGTGGTGTTGAATATTTTTAATAGTAAATTTGACATATTGAATCCAGTGGGGAACAACTGATATGGCATTTTGTTTTTGCACAGGAAGGGGAGTTTCCTTTGAAATTGAATCAATCAACCAAATAACTATTCCACTATAGACTCTCATTATACATCAGTCCATGTCATCACCTTAAGAAAATTCCCACAAATTAGTTATTACCTCTAAAAAAAGTTATTACCTGTTATATAATAGATGTTATTAGATCATGTCTGCTGCCCTAATGAAGAAGCAAATGCATTAAAATGTGAATTTTACATTGGAAGAAGGAGAAGCAGAACAGACAGATTTTGAAGTTGCAAGCCTTGTCACGAGCCCATTCAAACTTTTTGTGGGGGCTTGTGGTTTTTGGTGGGCTCAGCCTCTGTTTTTTGGAAACTATTAGCTGGAATTAGAGGGATTTTGACAGATGGGTTTCTTAGGGAGAGCAGCGTTATCCAGCAGAGGAGTGTCTGTGTCTGTGTCTGTGTGTGCATGTGCGCGTGCATGTGTGTGTGTGTGTGTGTGTGTGTGTGTGTGTGTGTGTGTGTGTGTGTTTGTGTGAATGTGTGTGTCAGAGGAAGAAGCCAGCCAGGAACACATGCTCAGGAACAGGGCTCAGAATAAGCTCTCAGATCTGTACAGAGCTATGGAAACTCTGAAGACCAAGGAAGCAAAAACTCTTTTTTTTATTTCTCTCTCTCTTCGTTTCTCTCACTGACAAGGGGCAGATGGTTATTTAATGCTGATTAGAATTTCAAAATAGGCCTCCATCCTTTCACAGCTTTTTTTCCCCTCCTCATCTCCAGCAAGGGCAAGCAGAGGTCAGGCCCATGTTCCAGGCATAGGGCAGATTCATCAAGACAGTTTTTAGGCTTTGTGATTGAGAAATGAGCTCATTCTCAAACACACCACACATGAAACCACAGCACAGTTTGTGACGTTGCATGATTTGGATAACATGGAAAAACACTGCATTTTATATTTTCTCATTCGTAGCGTGGAGAGGAGCAGGATTTGTCTGCTTTTGTTCTTGCAACAAAGTGGTGTTTGGTCGGGTAGAACCAGGTTAACCTCAGTAAAAATGCTTTGAATTTCCACACTGAACCCTGAAATTCATCTTTGCAGCACAGAACCCTAAAATTGTACTCCTTGGTCAGCAGAAATTTGCTGTGTGTCTCTAGAGGGCATTGTGCTATGAAGCTCTGAAGTGAGATGCCAATCATAGATGGGTAAGGATGCAAAAAGCCATAGCTGCCTTGATATTACAGCATGTATGTGCCATGTTCCTTCTTTTGTTAATTGACTTTAAGACCCTCTTACCCCTCCCACCTCCACCGCCTGTCCCTGGAGGCTAAAAGGGAACCGACACTTCAATTACTTATGGCTTGACACTCAAATGAACAGGAGATGTTTGTGTGTGTGCGTGTATGTTGGAGGGGGGGGGGGGTGTTGCTAAGTGAAAGAAAGTGATTTTGAAAAAGAAACCTCCTGTGCTTTCAAATAATTACACAGCCAAGGAATGTTGTTCTAAAATCAACAGCCCTATGAAATGATGCCTCTGGGGTGGTTAGCGTGAGACGATGGGGCAACGGGACAGCGAGGCCAACAAACATGAGGAGTGTGAGTTTTGGTGATGTGTGTTGTTGTGTTTTCAGGGCTTGAACGAAAGTAACTTCCTCTATCTTGCTGAGACAATATCGTTTGGTCATTTAGCTTTTATTCCCTCTGACATCACTGCAACTTTGGTCCTTGGCCAACCCACAAGGGATTGATGCATTTCTCCTTCTATGAAGCCACTCACAAAAGCTTTCTGGCAAGCAGGGAACATGGTGAAACAAATGTTGAGGACAGCAAGTGCCAAATAACAGCATTAATGTCAGCTGGGTTGAAACCTTGGGAAATGCTCTTCGGCTGCCTGAGGCCAAGTGCACGTGTGCATATGCATCTCCTTTCATTTGTGCATGTGTTAGAGCCACATGTAATCTAGTAGTGTGATGTGGTGTTTCATCCCAGTGCCAAAACAAACTGGTAGAGCTGTAGTGTGCCCACCCTGCTCTCCCAGGTCTCCATCGACTCTCTCGCACAGATGGTAGCAATCACCTCCCGAGGTGCCTGTCACCGCCGGCACTCTCTTCCTCTCTATCCTTGTGTAACAAGATTAACTCTGCCTGAATCTTTCTTTCTGCTACCTCTTCTTTTATTTCATATATTTCTCTCTTTTTGCTGAAATCAATCATTTTTCTTTTCTCATTGATTTCGTTTTGTTTTGGTAACAGTTTGCCTCTTTTTTGCTCTTGCAGGCCTCTGTGGTTTATTGCCTGAGAAAATGTGTTTTTTGGCCACCAGCTGGCGTTGCTGGTGGCAGCAAGATTCAGAGGCTGCTAAGAGAAAATATATATAACCGATGAGTGTATGACAATCGCTTGGTTCCCTTTAACTGTGGTTATGTCTGTCTGTGGCCGACACAGGCTGTCTAACTGATCACTCACTTTTAGTGTTTGAAATCATTTTTATATATATAAAAAATATATGTGTGTGTGTGTGTGTGTGTGTGTGTGTGTGTGTGTGTGTGTGTGTGTGTGTGTGTGTGTGTAAATGTGGAGCAGCCTATCCTTCCCTCCATGATCATATTCTTATAGACCAGCTCTACTGGGAGCAGCCGACCCAGTTCTACTTTTCAGTCCACAGGTTTAACATCACGTCCATCTACAGTTCCAAAACAATGTAAAGGGTAAAGCCATTAATTGCATTAAAGAAATAAGAATGACCTTACTCGTACAGTAGCACCATCATGTATACATTTAACTTTGATTGATGAGAGTGATCAACAGATGGGTGACAAAATAAAGGGGCACAGACGAAGATCAGTTTACTTGTCACTACTCAGAGTACTCAGAGTACTACTCAGCTTGTGCAAACAGTTAAATAATGTCTTTTGTGGCTCTGAGGGGAGCTTTTTAAGGTCTGAGAAAAAAAGACCCTGGTGATGTCATCTGTGTTATCTCGAATTGAGTTTGGAGACATCAAATTTTTAACAGAAACAGGGCATTTGCAAGGCAGGAAGTGTCTAACAAAATACATAATTGAGTAGAATTTGGTTAATTTTGGAGTCAGGATATTTTGGGTTCTGTTGCATCAATTTTGACCATCCATTTTATTTTATTTTTAAAAACATTAAAAAAAAAAGATTTGTAAGGTGCTAGGCCACAATGAACTGCCAGATCAGCTTCAGTGCCCCTTTAGAAAAGAATTCTGCAAGTTGCTGGACGTCTGCTAAAGGGATGAGCACCATTCTTTAGAAGGGTCTCATCTGGCCTCATCTGGTGTTTAGATGATGATGGTAGAGAGGGCTGTCTGACATTTTGGGTCAAAATCTCCCATAGGTGTTCATTGAGACCTGGTAACGCCAAAGGACAAGGCATATGATTCATATAATATTCATAGTCATCAAACCATTCATTTGGATGAAGCCTGACAGTTACAAAATGCCAGCTAGAATGCAGATAGGCCAAAAAAAACTTTGCTTAAAAATACATTAATTTCTTTGCTCAATTCTGGGTCAGTAATCATCAACCCGGGACTCTTTTGCTTTCTGTGCATTCAGTTAGAAGCCTGCATCACACCTTGATCATACTAGAGTGAAACGTTAAACATTTTACCCCCTCTTCACCATTTCTTCTTCCATCTCCGGCCACAGTGGTGAATTGATTCCATCTGTCTCTTTCTATTTCTAAATCAGCCCAGGCTTCACATGTATCCCCCAGAGTGGACCTCATGGTTGTGTATGCCAAGAGTCATGGTTATCTGTTTTTACCTCAGTTTTTACTGATTCTCCATGATAATTTGATTGCACAGCAGTTGTTTGCCTCTGCCCCTGTGCTCAGAACTGCAGAATATCGCCTGTGGAAAAAAAAAGAGCAACTGAGACAGAGGTTAAAGGCAAAGGCGGGACAGAGATAAAAATGTTTAGATGTGGGGAAGTGAAGTGGACCAGAGAGAGGGGGAGCAGAGTTAAGGACTCAACTCTCCACTGACACCAGGCCCCCCAATCTGGCAACCCTCCAGCATAATCTCGTTAAAATCTTTCCCTGCCTGATGCCATCCAGAAAGGGAAGGAGAGATGGAGGAAAAGATGGACAAGAGAAAAAGGGTGTGGAAGGAAACAAGCAAAAAGAGGGAGAGGTAACCAGGGAGAGTATTTGAGAGAGGGTCCCAGTATAAGTAAGAGGAGAGAGCGAGAAAGAAGGAAGCTTAGGGTAGGCTTGGAGAGGAATTAAGGGGACTCTCAGTTCAAAAGGGCTCCCAAGAGCCGGCTCTTAAGCCCACGGCGTGAGGCTAACCACAGAAACCAGTGGAGGGAGGGGAGGGCTGGGACATGGTGTCAAAGCTAAAAGTGAAAGATATGTCTCTGTAGAAGAGAAGGAAAGAGCAAGTAGGACTAAAGTGACTGGGTTTCAAAGAGGTAGAATCATAGCATAGTCCATGTAATCCACACAGCAGGGCTACAGGAGTTGTAGTTTCCTGTTAGTTCTCAGCTCGGAGTTCTTAAATCTTTGTCTCAGCTTGTTGTCCACAGCTCATTACAGTGTACAGACCCAGTAGTCTTTACATCTGTTCATGTCTCAGTTCTGTTGAACTTTTTTTGGATCTTTTGTCACTTGATCCTTGTCGTTTTGCGAGCGGTTACAGCCTGTGTGGGGGTGCATAAATGTGTGTGAGTATGTGTGTGTTTATCCACACTGTACACTGCCTTGGCTCTAATGAGGAGCTAATTAACCGGGTGTTCCCCCGGTGCCCTGAGCAGGTGGCTGGAGCAGCCAGGCGGAACTCAGCCTAAACACACACACAGACACAGACCATACACACACATGATGGCAGGAGCCCATATAGCTGAGCCTGTTTTGCCCGGCAGAGAGGGCACCCGAGGGGGGCGGCAGCAGGTCTGGACCACATCCTGGGCCAAGAGGGGAAAGGTGGTGGTGGGAGATCAGCCCTCCAATTTTCAAGAACCAATTTTAGCCATGGGATTTGGGTTTTGCACAGGCATCCAAAATCAATTGGCTGTGCTTGCCGGCTTGGCTTTGGTCGAGCTGAAGGAAAATGAGGTTAGATTTATCCCTGACATATGGAGGGGAACAGAGAGGCAGTGCACTCCACAAACACCCTTGCATTTTATTTGTTGAGTGCAGTCTTTACAGGCCAATTTGTCGTAGCACGCTTGACAGAACAGTCTGTGAGCTTGTTCAGAGCACATTTACTTGTTAAGGCACCTGTTTTGAAAGCTGAAATAGAACAGTATGGTGTTCTTCTGTCAATCTACCTTAAGTTTTTCCTGTATTTAAAGATGTAAGTACCATCTAGATCACAAACTGAGATATGTGCAAACTGTGTAGAGGAAGATATTGGGTGAGAGCAAAACATTTAATGAAGCAGTTATTTCACCAAAATTTGCATTTGGCACTGTTCATTTTGACTACAAAGTGGTGGAACAATTCTGTACTGTATTATTTTCCTAGGGGTTTCTTCCTCCTCTCCCTCCATCCCCTCCTTTATTTTGTCTCAGCATCCCTGGTTTGTCAAGCCTGTAGCTGGTGTTTGTTGTTTGATTTCCACGACAACATGAGAAACCATCTTGACACGTCCTTGAATTGGACACTGAACCTTAAAGGAACTGTGTTCGCTCAATGATCAGTTTCTTTGCTGACTTTCCACCACCCACAGAACTCCTTTCCACGCCAAAGAGTCTGTTTTCTCCTGCAACAGATAAGAATTAGTGAGTGTTTTTTCAGAGGCTTTGATGTGTTAATGAATTGAAAAATGGCCTTCAACAGTGTTCAGTTATCCCCGCTGAGCCTAATTTGGGTGAGGGTGTTGCAGCGGTGTTGGCTGGTGGGGGTAGCAGTTTGGGTGGGGTAAGTGGGGTTTCAGTTTGTGTGTGTGTGTGTGTGTGTGTGTGTGTGTGTGTGTGTGTGTGCGCACACAGGCACTTCAAAACAAACCCATAAACATTCCAGGATCCTTGGGCAGCTGCAGCTCTGAGCTGAAGTTAAATGCATGCAGCATGTACACAATGGTAAACATACAAACACCTACTTGAGGTTGTCAGTACTTTTTGCTTATTTACTTTTCTCATTCATTAACAACATTTTCATTGAACCTGTTGCTCTTCACTCTTCTGCAGACATTTCCATTCATGTTTTTCTTCCTCTGTCAGACACTAATTCTCTCATTTTCTGTCTGTCACGAAAAATCTGGCTGTTGTTAAAACCATTCC
Source organism: Xiphias gladius (assembly GCF_016859285.1). Taxonomy (NCBI): domain Eukaryota; kingdom Metazoa; phylum Chordata; class Actinopteri; order Istiophoriformes; family Xiphiidae; genus Xiphias; species Xiphias gladius. Next base: position 13,535,934 of record NC_053408.1, read on the forward strand.
CAGTCATCCCAGCTACACATGTTAAATCATTTAAAGGGTAAATTCTGCAGCTTTCTTTACATTCTCCACACTTAAACATATCCTCTCTTACCTCAGACTTTGTTGGCTGATCTTATTGCATAGCAGTAAATCGAGAGGATGCCGTAGGAGGGCCATCGGTACTTCGGCTGGGGAGAAAATGTGATCCATCGCTTTCATGTTCCACTACAAGGTGTTAATGGACACAAGTGCTCACAGCTGTGTGTGTGTTTGAGACGCTTGATCATAATCACAGTCCCCCACCTAGCTTCCCCCTCAGCAGCTCCAGCCACTCACCGGAGCTGGTGTGTTCTTTGTCACATTCCCCATTAGAAGAAGTCGGACAGGCTGTTTAGTTGTTCACATGCAGAGACACACTAGATACAGACACAAAAACACATCATAAAAGCACACAGAGAATGAACCAATTACTTAGTCAATATGTCATCAATTTGGTGCATGTAGCTTTTTTTCAGTTACAGCAGGGATAAACCATATTACTACCACAAAACCATAGTTTAGATAAAAGGCTTTTAACTCACTCTATTTGCAGGCTTCCCTCAGTGTCCTACATTGCCATGTCATCTTGACACTGCCTACATATCTTCTTTGAACAAATCTCTAGGGTCAAAGGTCAATCCTCATCTACGGCTCATGAGAGCACACCAAAAGATCCAGCATTGTGTCTATGTATTTATACATAAAACAGCATTTCATTAACTGCAGAATTCCATACAAATTGGGCTGCATAATAACCAGATGGAATTGGGAAACAGTCTGGGAATGTGCTCCCCTTTTTTTTTTCCAGGATCTGCAACCAGGGAAAAGCGGGCCTCTTTCCCAACCTGGTGCCAGGCTTCCCTTTAAGTATGGTTGGAGATTGCATATCATTCACTGCTCGCATATTACTTATTACTTGACGTATGTATTCAAGGGATTCTCCTCCGGTGAAAGAGCCATCACAGCGGCATTAACAGTCATGTTTGATCAACTGCAAAAAGCTAGTTTAACATTGTACAGATCACTGAGCTTCATGTAACTGCAGAGCTGACCTTGACTTCAGTAGAGAAGTGAGAACACTGAATAGTGCTCAAGGCATATGTCAGCTACAGAGGACTTTTTAAATGGTTTTTAAATATTACTAGTAAATTTATTTTTGATCCCTGGTATGTAGCAACTGTTAACACAGTTAATCTTTCGTAAAGGAGGCTTTCAAAGCTAAAATACTTAAAAGTTGCCCAATTAAAATATGTGAATGTCCTGACTAAGCACATACTGTTTCCCTCTTCTTTGATCAGTAATGCTGTATTTCTGATTAAGTAATAATTTGCTTGTTTGCTTTCTTGCCAAGAATTTGATTAGATGATTAATACCACTTTGTGTCTGTACAGTAAATATAAAGGTACAGCCAGCAGCCAGTTATCTTAGCTTAGCATAAAGACTGGAAACAGGGGAAAACAGCTAGCCTGGCTCTCTCCAAGGTTAAAGAAATCCTGCTACCAGCCCCTCTAAAGCTCACAAATGAACAATTTCAAATTGTTGTTTAATTTATACAAAAACCAAAGGATAAAAACAACACCTTGTGGTGCTGTGGTTGGCTCTGCCTCAGGAGTTAGAGCAGGTCATCCACTGGACGGATGGTTGGTGGTTCAAACCCCGGCTATGTGCAAGATTGCCCCTGATGACTGTGCCATCAGTATGTGTGAGTGTGTGTAAATGCAGTGTGTGAATGTGTGAGTGAATGGGTGAATGTGGTATGTAGTGTAAAGGGGCTTTGAGTGATCAATAAGACTAGAGAAGCGCTATGTGCAGTCCATTTACCACTTATATGCAAGACTGTTTCTCAGCCAGGCGCAGTAAGGTCCTGGAGTCTCAGATGGTTCTCTCGTAACCTCTAGGTGATGACAAGTCAAGACAGTAAGTGACACCTTGTCAAGGAAGAAAAACCAACTGTAACACCACAGCGTGTCATTTTTGCACTTTGGTTTTTTATACGGATTAAACATGTTAACTAGTGAGATTTAAAAAATCAAGCCTTTGAGTTGCTCATCGTCACTACTAGTTTGATCACTGTAACATCACCTTCACTTTCTGTGATTAAGCCCATGGTTGAGACAGAAAAGAAGACAGAATATGTGCAAAATGTATATGGCATTTAAAATATCTCAATATTGTCAGTTTTAGATTTTTTCTATTATGATATTCTGTAACTGCCCACTCCATACACACTCTATGTTGCACACAAAGCAACACATATAGAAACACAAGTCCCTCAGCCAGTCTGTCTTTACTTATTATTATTTTTGTTGTGTCTTATTGTATTCTAAACACCCATTGTAAGTGAAATCTGTTTTGTTGAACACACTCCCATTGGATTAAAGTTAAATAATATCACCTCCTGTTGTGATCCCCTATTAATCTTCCTTTGCCACAACTGTTGACATTTTTGATCAAACAGCTCTGCTGTTGTTTACCCCTCCCTAATTTATCTGCAGACAACTTTGAACTCAAACTAAGCTCTGCAAAAGTCTTTATTGAAGCCACGTTCAAGAGTCAGACCAGGTCCCAGGTCTGATTCGGATTATACAGAAGAGGGTTTGGATCAACTGTAATATCCCAAACAAGTAGGGCCGGTTTCTAATTAAACCCCTCAAATGTAAACTCCACATGTAGAGAGTGAACAGAGTTAATCAATAATGTCAGAGCTGGTGAATGTGGTCTTACGTGAAAGAAGTCAGTGAAAAGACTTGTGAGCTGAAGAAACATCAAGGAATCAGTTGGATTTCAAGTGGAACTTAGAGAGACTGTGAAGAGATATAACCTCACTTCACATGTCCCATATATTTGGGCTCGCCTCATTTACACGACAGCTAGCTCGAGCCCACTCCTTTATCTGAATCATTCTTGCTTTTAATAGATCTTAGAAGTCTTGACTCATAAGTGATTCATGAAATTAATGTCTCTCTTTCCAGTGATTAATAACTAATGGGCTGAGAGGAGCTGAATTCATTAATTATGAAATGGAGAAAATGAGCTCTGCAAATATCACTTTTGATTGATGAGTTCTGGAATAGCAGCCAAGCACACGGCCACAGTGCAGATTATAAACCACTCTCTATTAACCTGCCTAACTGGAAAATACCTCACAGCTCTTTACATGGTAGTACACATATATTTGAATGCAGTGCGCAATCCATGTGAACAATTCATCAAGGCTAACTTGCTTTAAACTTTGTTAGATTGATACAATCAAGATACTGTAAACTTCTACATTTGTCCTACTAACCTTTGCTGATGCAATCCCTAAGCTGACAATGTTAACTTTCCTCTTCCCTCTACAGCGTGTAACTGTAACCTTCACGCCCGTCGCTGTCGATTCAACATGGAGTTGTACAAGCTGTCAGGGAGGAAGAGCGGTGGGGTCTGCATGAACTGCCGCCACAACACTGCAGGACGCCACTGCCACTACTGTAAGGAGGGCTTTTACAGAGACATGGCCAGACCAATCACTCACCGACGAGCCTGCAAAGGTAAGAGTCCAACAAGACATCGCACAGTTGAGAGCAGTATTTATGCTGTGAGTTTTATCAGTACTTTTGCTTTTTCAAAGTGGTATTCATGAGATTCTATACTTGTTTCCAAATGTACTATAAGTGCTTTTGCTATATACATCTTAGAAATGACTTTGCAATCAAGCAGAAATGCTGATCTATTTTACCTTGGATTTTCCTGTTGATAAGGTTTGGTGTCTCTAGGTGGCAGTCATTTCTTTGTCTATTTGTCCGTGATACTGGTGGGTGTTGATAGAGCGTAACTACTCAGTTCTTCTTCAGCTGTCAGAAACATAAAATACAAGCATTTTTCTGGGAAAGACTTACCAACCACTCTCTGTTTACAATTAACTAATGTAACTAATGCAATAGTTTTCATGAAGAAGGTTCACTTTTGTTTTATATCAGTCAGTAATAGAGTAGCAAAATGAATATTTATTTATAGGAAAATGTCACGGATTATTATTTTAAGCTTAGTTTGACTTTTCATTTGGCAATACGCTGTTTTAAATGTTTACAAAATGTTCAAACAAAAGCAGATTGTGATGTTCTAACCCTACTAATACTTGTGTAACCATGTCATTTCTGAGAAAGTAGAAAAGGAGTAACAAGCTATGATTGGAAACATGCACAGTCATGGTAACTTTCAATAAAAAATATCAGCAAGTCTGACTTGCCATACCCTAGCAGAGAGACACAAATTGATACTATGCCTGCAGCTTTTCTGACCGGTCCACCATATGTTTCCCTATACCACACACACCACGTAATATTATCACTTGAGGGATTTCTCATGGAAAAACGTATTTTACCGCTTTATTATTTCACATTTGCAGTGAATATTTTCAGCCTGATATTATGCTGGAAGCATTTCTCTCCTCTCGCTGGACTCAAAAATAACACCAGTTTCCTGAACTTGTTTCTGAGGAAAATATTCAAATCAATAGCAGGGAGGGAGTGTTTTTCATCCTGTTGATCCCAACGAAGGTAAAGAATCACTTCCAGAACATTAAAAAACAGCAATGGTGAGACCTGCCAACGCTCATAGCTGTGAAGATCTTTCGCCTGAAATTTCATGGCGAGAATCTCCCACTGGCTTCCGCTCAGTTTTCCTTCTGCGGCCGACCCAAGCTGTAACCCAACACCTGGAGGTTTGAAATGGCATAATATCAGGCCGCAGTTGCCCATGTTAGTTGCACTGAGATGTTGAGCCATTCATCATATAATGGCAAAAACTCCACTATGACTTGGTCACATACCTTAAAACTTAAGTCATTTGACCTGTTACTACACCAAAACAATGACAGAAAGTTATCCTCCTCAATCCTGACAGGAGATCAGCTCTGAGATGTGTGTTCCTCTGTGCAAATTGTTCCCTCATCTTCCATTTCCTGCAATACCTGGAAGTGCAGTGTTTTCACACACATGCAGGCCCCCTGACACGACAGTCTGTCCTTATCAAAGCCTAGTAATCTGGTGGTAAACACTGTACCACCCTCCCTCACAAAGGCCCCAGATGTGATGGAAATGAAAGTTAACGTCCAAAAAACCTCTGCTGAGCGGCTGGCTCCATGATTGATCAGAGCAATTCCACAGCCTTCTAGGAGCTGTCATTTTCCTTTGCCTCAGCCCTTGCTCTGTTTTTTCATCTCCATTTCTCATGATTCGTTTATAACCACCATCTCTTCTTCCTCCCCGACTTCTGCCTTCTCTCACCATGACTCACTGCTTTTAAAACCTTTGACTTTGTCTTTCTCTTCTACCATGGCTTCTCTGATTTTATTTTCAGCCCTGGTTTTTGTTCTCCTCCATGTTTTATCTCCGTGTGTCAGGGTCAACATAAAGGTCAGAGGTGCAGTATGGCTGAAAGGGGTGAGTGTCACCTCTGAAATGGAGTTACAACAATAAAATACAGGTGTTTTCTAAATCCAAGACAGGAGTGGGGAGCGCTGGCAGCAGTGCAGCTCTGAAAGGATGAATGGGCCATGTCTGTTTCTATTCACACCTGCTCTAGATGGGTGTCAGTTCACAATCGGAGGAGAATACGAAGAGGAGAAACCACCTCACTCCTTCTTCCATCATACCCACCACTTAACGCCCACATACACCAAACACACTGGCTCTTGTTAAGTACTATGGTCCCAATTCAAAGAGAATCTGCAGGGCTCCAGCTCTCTAGTTCAAATGCCCAGGCACCAGCCTCTCCACAAGCCCTTTACCATGTCACAAGCATTAAAACAGTCAGCAAAATTAAAGAAACGTGGCAGTCACCACATGGCCTGGCTGCAGTATATGAGGACTTCAAAATACAAGGCTCTTATGACCAAGTCGTACAGCTGGTATCCGTTGACCACAAGTAACATCGATAAAGGGCATTAAAAATGAGGCCATAGTCCATGTAAAGCAATGCGACAGCCAATATAAACCACATTGGCAGTATGTCTCAAATATCGTAATTTCTGAAGCAGGGCATGAGGATATTTGCTGTCAGAAAATACTGTGGTCAAAAAAAGTGTTAGGCAAGCTAATCTACTAAGGTAATTTTACGTGAATAATATAGTGCCTTGCCTATAGTAGCATAAAAATGTGATTCTTAAGGGTGAAGAACACCATTTTTGTATCATTAGTATCAAGTTTAGCCAGGACTTGTGAACATGAGTAGAGACATGGAATCAAGATTTTAATCTGAGATGTACAATGGGGAGCTGCTCTATTGATATCCTGAGTCCTTCAACAAAACTCTATTGCCTTAAATGCTGAAATAATGCTAATATCTTTTTTAAAAATCACATCAACCAGTAAAATGTGTGCATTTTAACACTTGTTTTTATTTTCACACTGAACCAGCCAGAGGAACATAATTGACTGTTAAAAAACATATTTCCAACTAACGGTACAAATAACACCATCCTCTCCAAATGTGGCAACTGCCAAATAACTGCAGACAAAGAGCAGTCCTCTTAAGTACTTAAGCCCATATGCGCACACACACACACATACACACACGCACAAAGCAACACAAATCAGTTAAACTGTGCAAACGCCTGTCAAAGGACTACAAATCCCAACACAGTGCCTCTCACGTCTGCAGTCACACAGGCTTGAAAAGTCATCAACATCTGAGGACGTTTTTACTGCTTCTTAACTGGCCCGAGCCCCTGCACATAAAACTTCAGGCCCCCCGCCCCACAGCCCATTCAGATCTGGTATTTGCTGGTTTTTTACTGAACTGTGTGGACATTGACAGTAAGCTCTGATGTCTTAACAACCTACGATTGTTTAGAAGGGAAGTGAGAACGTCTAACATTACTCACTTCTTGTTCAAACTGAAACAATGGCTTGTCGTTCCTCCTGCTGTGCTACATGTCTTGACAAGCATGACAGACCGACACCAGACTTGTATCAGATAGATCAAATAACAGGGGGTTTATCCACCATGTGCTCTGACATTTGACACATCATCTCACAGACAAGACTAAACCTCAAATCATATCAGCATAGAATTATTTAATTTTGATAAAACTATCTTGTTTAGTTTTTAGTTGAATTCAAACCAGTTACTCGCTTATCATCTTGACATTGCAAATGTTAATCTTCACAAATGGTACAAGATCCAAGGCTACCTTCTATAGATCAGGGTTTCATATTAGTGTGTTAGTGCACTAATCAGCTGGATTTCATTAGCACAGCTACGGATTTAAACTCAAGGAATGACAGAAATTCTCAAATCGTCCATTGACACTGTAGCACCTGGGAACAGTGGCAAGAGGTCAAGCTCCGGCTGATGAATGAGGGTTTGGGTATGGAGGTGAGGATATACGTTACGTGGTTGGCACAGAGCAACAAACAGATAGTCCGGAGACCCCTCTAACTCAATCTTGCATTTTACCCTGCGTTATACAGATGTGTATTCCCTTTAAGTCAAACACAAACTCTTGCCAAGTGTCATCAAAGCTTGAGTTTCCTGGTTTGGCCCCTGTGTCTCAGATGGTATGGATTATGCACGCTAAAGCATCAGATTTACGTCTGTGTGCACAGCTTCAAACAGAGTGCAGCCACTTTAACACCTGTGGACCGGTTTGCCTTGCCGGAAGAGGCAAACATGTTTCTGAAGATCTGACCTGCAGTTAATCCCCCCCCCCGTACCCGCCACCAGACACACACAATCACTCTTGGGTCACTTTTGGGGGTATAATTCCTCCCTTTGCCCAGTCAACAGGTGGCAGGGTCCTCTGGCTTTCCTCTGTTGTAGTAGCTAAAAAATGGCACAAATAAACACATTCACAGACCAGTCAAGTGGTGGGAAGAAACCGTGGCATGTTAGCAGCTGCCTTTCTCTGGCAAGCCCTGTAACAAACTGTTGGATTACAGGGTTTTTCCCCCCAAGTGTAATTTTGGCCTTTCTCAGCTTTTCTTGATAAGCTTGGACAATTATAGCTATCATGTTACAGTCGAGTCACTTTAAGTTTGCTTTAGTAATTTTGCACTAGGCTGTGCCTGTTTTCAATAGAATTAGATTGGAAAAAAGAGGAAAAGGCAGAACGGTCACCTTAAATTTCATAGTTGTTTGTTGTATCTTTGACAGCACGTCAGTAGATAGTCGATAGGAAAGGATACTTGTCTGTACTCTAACCTGTTGTATTGTGGACAGAGAATGTCAAAGTGAAAACCAGTCACTCACACTCCTGAGGACTGCTCAAGAAGAGGCAAAAGTCTTGCATTTGTTTTTAAATGACACTGATGTGTTTGTCTGGCTGGCTTTCTGTGAAATGTTAAGTATGTGTTTATTATTGAAAGAACAAATTTCTGTTTTTTTTTTTAGTAGCGTCAGAGTGTGCAGTTTGGTTAGACTCACTGTTGTTTATGCTGTGCAGCCCACCAGAGGCTCTGTTTGGACTATGCTGAAGCTCTGTGTCTCTCACTGTCTCCCTCTTTCTGTCTCATCCCCTCCATCATTTCTCACTATTCGATATGTTGCTTTCCACCTCTCCCTCTCATCCTCTCTAACATCTTTTAAAGGTATGTCTGAAGTTTCAGACCAACAAGCCAACTCTTGTTTTTAACAAATCTTAAAACTCAAAGAACCAGACTAGGTCAAAGCCTAGTATGTGGCTGGACAGCCTTTTATCTGTTTGCTTCTCTCCTGCTCTCTGTGCTCACATAAACAGTATTTTCAAACAGCCAAATTCCCAATATAGCTGTTCTCATTTACATGTTTTTCTGTTTCTGTTGTCAGACAACGGAACAAGTATGGAATAGTCACTGAAACGCAGCCTATTAAGACTAAATGTTAACCAGCAGTCACTTCCAAGCCATTTCCAAGCTGCTGCTCTGCACTGCTAAACTCCTGATATTTTAGCCGCAACGTTATCAGACAGAATCCCCATGCACATAAGTTAAAGACAACAGCAATGCTGTGATTTTGGCTATATTTATTTCTAATATTATCACTCAGAGAGAAAGTTAGAAGCTCATTCACATCCGTGTGAGCTTGCTTGTGGTCAATTGATTAAGGCGCACAAAGAGGTGTACCTGCAGAGGGAAAGCCAGACCTCGCATTCTGGCGACTCTCTTCTATGGAAAGTAGCTAAGTTTTGTCCAAAAAATAACCAGATTTGCTAGGTGCTTTTGCGAAGAAATCTCGTTAAAAAGGGTCTGAAAAGTTATTAAATCTAGCGACAAAGTTGTAAGTTGGCAACACTGCCTGTAAACACCCCCCTGATGACACAATAGAAACTATTTGCGCCAATTCATTTTGAAAGAGCAACAGCCAAAGGTGTAACTTTAGCATTCAGTCACCTGGCATTCGGCTGCCCAGTGGTGTTACTTTAATATGCACTCACTCACTCACTCATACATTCACTCACTAACTCCCTCACTCACTCAGTCAGTCAGTCACGGACATTTGCGTTTATAGGGCTGGCCCCGCTGTTGTGGTCCAGCCAAGAGAAAGCCACATGTTGCTCAAGGTGGCTTGAATAAATCGCCTAGAACCAGCAAAACTCATAAAAATCATTGCCAGAGCGAGGTGACCAGAGCATTGCTTGTTGCTGTTGGCATTTGCTGGGCATCGACTGAACTTTCGGGAAGTGATGAAACAGCAGAGCATGTGTCACCAGGCAGGCACCCGAGCGCACACAGCATTAGGAGAGCGGAAATGAGCGGAGAGGAGAGAGCAGGGCACAGTGTACTTTTCTAGGTCTCCTGACAGTGATGCACTGCATGCATCACCCCATTCACCTGTCCTTTTCTCTGTTGTTTTACCTGTCGCCTGCTGTCTTCTACTCTCACACATAAATTCCTTCTCACTCACAAAATTAGTCTTTCCCTCTTTCACACAAACAGATAAACATACACAGTGTTTTGCCTTGCAGTGTCCAGGGAATCCTAAGCACAGAAGCAGACAGGAAAAGGACTGCCTCACTCTGGGAGCTTTAAGTCCTGAGCCAAACATTCAGTTGTAATGCATATCTGTTGTCTGCAGGAAAAAACAGAAGGTGACAAGATTTAACCCAGTATCCTGCCAAGACTGTAAAATCCAAGGGATAAGCTGCTGTCTAGGGTGTGTTATTTTGGCATCAAGATTAATAAATTAATATACTGAATATATTTTCTCCCTCCCCATCTCCCCCACCCCAGCCTGTGACTGCCACCCTGTGGGCGCAGCAGGCAAGACGTGCAACCAGACCACAGGCCAGTGCCCCTGCAAGGATGGTGTCACCGGCATCACCTGCAACCGCTGCGCCAAGGGCTACCAGCAGAGCCGCTCACCCGTGGCCCCATGCATCAGTGAGTGACTCAAACAGACACGCACACACAGCTACCAGTTAGTGTATGTCACACTGATAACTTACCCTCTTCAGTTTGGTAATTTTATCACTATAAAAATCACTGCAAAAAACTGACAAGCTCTATTGTGAAGAATGTAACAATAATATTACAAAAGGCATGATACATTGTTACAATAGGAAAGTGAACTACTCTAACAGCAGCACATACCCAAACTATGGAGTTTGCAAAGCATAATTAAAGGCACACTTCCCTGTAGTCTAAAGTGATTCTGGCCCTCTGACAGGCACACCCAACCTGATCTCTGTGCTGCATATACATTACATGTGTTGAATGGGTTTGCATGGCCACTGAAAATGCAATGATAATTTGCACCAACAAGGGGCCCAGATGTAAAGTCAGGCTACGCTGAACTGTGATATTTTTTAAAGGGACAGAGCAAAGTTTAAGAGTGAGGTGTAGAAATGACTCACCAATTCTTAGAGAGGACCAGTGTAGATGTAGAGTGTTTTTTTTTGGTGCAAGTCAGTGGAGACCTGGTAGAGAACCCAAGCCTTGGTTACCATTGTTTCACTTGCTGTCAACATTGTGTAATATTGGTGTGTACTCTAGTTGCTTTAGTTTGCATGCCGACTACACAGGTTTTTAATTTCCTGTGAAAAGCATATTTGTGTGTGTGTGGGTTATGAAATTTGCCAGTGCCCCAGCACATGCAGGCATGCGTAATAGAGGGCAACTTTCCACCACACTGTGTGACAGGCGGTACGGGCACACATTGCACACACTCACAAGACAACGTCAACCAAAGCAAACCGTGCCGTGCAGCCCAGTGCCGTACCAAGCTCAGCCACACTGTGCCACATGGTGCCATGTTGTTTCTCTCACATGCAGCTCCGGAGCAGATGGCGGATGGGCAAGAAGGAGAAAACAACTGTGGCCTTCGATGGCAGACCCCACTCTTTTGAATGCCGCAGAACTATCCAGTGAGAACAAGAAGAATTGTGTATGTGCTTTTAAGTACATGCGCACATTTGGATCCATTACGAATAGCTTTAATGACAACTTTGTGTGCGTCAATATGGCCTCATGGTGAGCATCTTACTGCCTATTGAGGCTCCTGGACTCCAAGACAGAAGACAACACCAATAAGCATCCAATTAGTATGATGGCAGCAACCCTCATCTGAATGATCCTTCCATCATCTGTCTGTTTTCACAAGAAGTGGCCATGAGGGCACAAGGACTCAAAGTGGCTTCTAGCAGCTGCGTCTGCCTTCAAAAAGCTCCATGCCCTTGTTTGTTTTTGTTGGCGGGGTGTCCATAATTTTCGAGAGACAACTGCTGCTTTTGCCTAAAAACAGCTTTCCATGAACCCCTTCTACCTCCCACTAACCCACTCCCACTCGCTTGGTTCGAACCCTCAATCTCCAAATCCAATCAAAAGCAGATCCGCTTGGTGGCTTCTAAGCGAGCGTTCCAGTAACTCTGTTTACGTTAAAAGCAGAGGGCCTGTTGTTAGCATTAGCATTTGTATTGGAAAGTTGCATACGATTAGAAGAGTAGTCCTGGAGGAATTCCATGAGGCACTTTTTAGTGTAGCCAGCGGGCACAGCGAGGGAGGGCTGCATCTGTCTCAAGACGAGCCAACCAAAATTACCCCCTTGCCATCTGTCCATCTGTCTATACGTGCTTGTATGGAGATTACAAAGCAGTGTTAACCTAGCATCTGTTAGGGGAGGACAAAACTAATCTAGTGCAGCCACCTTTCCATTTTAATCAGTTTGTCTCAAATAATCAACTTCTGTCTCAGATGTATCAAGTGTACAGACTTTGAATGGACTGACTTATCTAAACTGGATTACAGAGTTTATTTGTGGTGCATCTACTTAGTTTGACTCAAAACCTAAATTTGGTCCTCTGACCTCCATTATTTCTTCCACTTAAACCGTCTCAGGATCTTTCAATGTATTCCTACAAAATGGCAGTGAAACCAACACATTAGTCTGTGGAATGCATGATTTATTTGAGCCTGTCTTCCCTCTCACCACCAATAAGTATCCCTGTCACTTTGTCAGTGTTTATCTAGCATGTCTGTCTGCAATGCCCCATGTGTTTTCATGTGTGTAGTCGACATATGTCACAATCCAAACGTACTGTAAGACAACCCTGGTATTTTCTTTTACTGGCCTTGGTGAGCAAAGACACTTTCTACTCTTCCTCAATACTAAGCTTACCCTCTGTATTTTGTTGTGAGTACATTAATATATACACAAAACAATCCTATGCCCAGTGTTTGAAATTATGTTTAATTCAGACGCACTTCATTTCTTTGACCACACATTCACTCTTGGTAGGCATACAGCCAAATCACTTGAAAGGTATGGATTTACATTTAACCAGTGAAATAACTTTGTATTTCTTGTGTGTGTTTCAGAAATCCCAGTGGTCAACCCCACAGCTGTGGTGAGCAGCACAGAGGAACCAGCAGGTTAGTGTACACTCTCTGAACCTCACCCATAAGCACCGCTGCTTTATGAGAGGAACAAAAACATATTTTTTAATATTTCTGGACTTGAGTTTTAAGGTGTGGAATAAATATTAATGGAGGGTGGGTCCCCCTCTTTTGAAGTTCTGCAAAGAGAACGAGCGCACTGGGGCCGGCAGAATTTTTCCATTGTCTTAAAAACCTGTGTCCTTGGCAAAGTTTCCCTAACTTCTAGCGTCAAGTTAGTGGAGCCTTGCTGTGCTTAAAGTATAGCCGCAGCTTAAAGCCAAGGCCAGCAGATAGGCAGCAGAGGTGTGATTAGTTACAGTTTAGCTGGGAGATACAGTGGAAGGGAGAGTTTTGAGGCGTGAAAAAAGTGTTGGCAAGTGACTGGGAGGAAATTTGTTCAGTCTCTCCCTCTAACTCTCCAATTTAGGCTCCGGTCAATTACCCTGCCCCTATTTTTCATTCTGCGGCTGTTTGATTTGAATGGTGGTGTTGATTTGGAAATGATGATTCATTAGTAGGTTTATAACATATATCATCACTCAGACTGCAGATGATACCCCGCCACTCATACATTACTGCACTATTTAAAGCAGTTTTCCTGTTGTTATATCTTTTCTCTTCTACAAAGATGTATTTTGTCAGAAAGGTCACTGTAAATTAGACTTTTGACTTATGGATTTCTCTCACATATCAAAGGATATTTATTGTGTAGATTGAGGGTCTGACTGAAAGGGTTAAAAATGTTTGTAGTGGTTGATAGTTTGGCCTAAGTTGAAGGCCAAATGTGGTCACACAGTCACTGAACACTATATACAGTAACTACAGAGAAACCGAGAGTTAAATGTAATGGTGTAAAATGAAAGAAATTGGTTTACATTATTTGCTTTCATGCAAAGAGATGAGAATATTGATACCACTCTCATGGCTGTACAGTAAATATAGCTAAGCTAAACTAACTGGCTGGCTCAGCACAAAGACTGGAAACAGAAACAGGCCAAGAAATAGTCCACCAAATAAACCCTGTAAAGCCACAAATTGTACAGATTAAACAAACAAGATATAACACCAAACATAGTGAGCTTTAGAAGTGCTGGTAGGCGGATTTGTTACCTTTGGACAGAGCCAGGCTAGCTGCTAAGCTAACCAGCTGCTGGCTCCAGCTTCAGATTTACTGTAGGCAACACTTTACTTTAACCCTTTATTGATTCATTTGTTAACAACTCTAACTCCTCATGTGGACACCCATAGGTGGAGGCCTCTGTATAAACAGATCATGAATAACAATATAGTAAAGTACAGTTGTAATAATATTAAATGCTTTAATTGGAGAAGTAATAACAGTTGACAAATGCTGTACATTATTAAAAACTTAAAAATGTCCTTATATCTGCTAATAATTACATTATAGTGTGTTATAAATCATTTGTTACACATGTATATATTGATTATAAATGATAAATAGGGGGGTTAAAGTGTTGCCTTACCTTAAAGACATAACAGTGGCATCAATCTTCTAATCCAACTCTCAGCAAGAAAGTAAATAAGTGTATTTCCCAAAATGTCTAAATATCCCTTTAAAGTTTAATAGATACTGATAATACTTTTCTTTGTATTTGCGGATTCTTTCCTCATTTGTGACTTCTTCATACTCTGTTTCCTACGTTTTCTTCTCATTACTTGGGCCTTTGAGCCTTTTTGGAAAAAAAAAATGAAAATGCACAGTCCAGCTCATTCTTGTGTTTAATACTTCCCTGGGAAAATGTTACAGGGTCTAAGAACATAAGACTCATTGATCGCCAATTCACCTCAGGCTTTACTTAACAGACCAGAGCATTTCCCCCATCTTTCTCCTTCCTAAACTACCATAGAACAAGTGTCACCATCAGAAACCTAAGGCCCAAAAATGTTTTTGTGTAAGGGGCGGTGGATGCAATTTGTCCTTGTCATGGCACAGTGAAAGGGGCTCAAGGGAACGAGGGCATCGAGAGCCCCGGAGCCAATTGTGCATGGTTTCAGTGGGCCGGTCTTCTGGGTCAGTGGGCGATTCACCGAGAGCTTTTCCAGGTGAACAGCCAGCAGTAAGTGACTCTTCATGGGAAAACACACACTGTCCCCCAGGCAGCGTTTCACCATTGATACCTCCAGGCCAGCCACTGTATACCATACACATGGACACATAAACACACAAACACACGCACACACCCTTGTTTTACTATATTTGTGGCGACAAATATAGTAAATATGTCAAATATTTGACATTGAAATAATGCATTTCCTAGCCCCTTACCCTAAGCTTAATCATCACAACTGAATACCTAACCCCAACCCTTACCCTAGCCCTAACCTAAACCTAATTCTAACCCTGACCCTAAAACCAAGTCTTAACCCTCAAACAGCCATTTACACTTGTGGAGTCCAGTATTTTGGTCCCCACAAAGCTGCTGTACCCCACAAATATAGTGAGGTCCCCACAAATATAGTATAACAAGCCCACACACACAAAATGGCAGTGATCTAATGAAATCCATACACATCTCACACATGATAAAGATCTGCACATGAAACCACACGCTCGCTTATAATGAAAAAGACCTTTAGCGAGCTATGATATTTAACATCATTAATTTAATGTGAATAATGTACAATACACACACACATCCATCCACAAGCATTGGGTCCTCACCCGTCCACATCTACACCTCCAGTCATCGTTTTTTTTACGCACCCTGTCTCGAGGTTATTGGAAGCTGCCGTCAATTCTCTCTTTCTCCCTTTCTTTTCTCTTCTCTCCTCTCTCTGGATAATAAAATCGGCTGTGCTCTGATATATAGCCAAGTCTCCTGGACATTTTTATGGGCTCTTTGGTCCCCTGTTTTGTCCTCCTGCGCTCCCTCCATTGCTCTATCCGTCCTTCCCCAAAAAATGAACGATGCAACACCCCTACTCTCATGCAACCCAAAAAGGCGTAATTTCACTCTCTCATGAACTTTTTTTTTCTAATTGGGTCATTTCATGTGCAGCAATTTTATTTGGTTTGCTTTGGAAAGCAACATGACTGAATGGTTTTCCTTTTGAAGGCAATGAGAGGCCTGACCGCAGATACCAGTCCAGCTACCAGCATGTGGTTTTTCAGTTTTTGACATTCCAAGCGAGCAGCATGGTCAGCTTTTCGTGTCCCCTCACTAAAACTGACTAAAAGTATGTTGGACAGCAATCTTCATGGCATTCCCCTACAATTTCAGTCCATCAATTTCATTTTTTTTTCTTAACTTTGTGTCCTTCTCATAGTTTCGTAATTGAAGTAAATGGATCCAAAATTCTACGGTTTGTAAAATCCAGTGACATCCAGTCAAGTACAGTAGAACCTTGCTATTGATCAACAGCGTCTCTTTCTTTCTTGTCACAGCTCCAGTAGCAGTTACCATGTGTAGAATTTAAAATCAGAATGTAGTGCTCTTAAATTCTAATTTTGCGTGTCTTCTTTGTTCCCCATTTCCTCTGCTCTCAGCTCATGGAAAACGTATTTCATGATCACAAAGAAGCAAAGCTTTTCATGTTTAGATGAAAAAATAACTATTTCACGATCATGAAAAAGCAAACCGGGAGAAGTAATTATATGCATGTGCTCTCATGCCTTCAAAGGGTTCTATATCTGAATGAATTTATCTCCAACTTTCTTGGTCCATAGAAAGTGTTGTACACAGTCATTTTTCAACATCAAATAAAAAAAAAAAAACAACTTATTATCATTTTTTACTCAGGTTGCAGGTAAACTTTGAGCCATAGGGTCTGGAGAGGATGAAATGGCTTCAAATCAAAGACTGGGAAATTCAGGGCAGAATTGTTTCAAGTACAGCTGAGCTGTTCTTCGGCCTTTGTGTGAAGAACGGCCGGCGTGAAAAAGATGCTTGTAGATACTTGACAACTAAACCGAACCAAGGCTGGTCTTAGAGTCAGTCAAGAGGAGATCTGAGATTGATCACTCAACCAAGAGGTCCATTTTAACTGTCACAATCATAATTGTAACACCTCATCACTGGCAACTCCACCTATTAATGGTCAGTAGAGTTCATTTGTCCAATGTGTGGTCTCAGTCGTCATGCTGGCAGCCAAGGCCTACTCACATCCATCCAACCATGACCTGCTTCCACATGCTCTGTCTTTCCTCAAGACTGCAGAAAACATGTCAAACTGAACACTTGTACTCTTCTGGTATGTTTCACTTGCCTCCCAGCACTGGCTGTTGCAAGGTTTTGATGTGTGATTTGTCAGAAGTTGTATTTTAGCACACAAAGACCGAACCAAGCTCAACATTGTCAAACCTGCTCCAGTTTCCCTTGGAACCTTTGGCACTGTCAGTGAATATACATTGTTGTCAGGATAAATGTGAATATGGGGATACTCACCACAAACTTGTAAAAAAATACAAGTACAAATATAATCCAAAAAAAGTAGATATAGCTTCAATGCATATATATGCAAATAATGCATATATATTCTTGCTTGTGAAGAAACAAAGACATTGTGATTTATGTCAGTGCTGTTGAGTGTGTTTACTGGTGGTTTCACAGTACATAACACTTTGTAGTGGTTTGTCACACTAACTTTGCATTACCGATGTACTAGTCTCTATATATTTTCTATGAGAGCACCGCATAATGTACCATGAAATGGTCTGAAATAGACCTAAAATGCAAACATATAACAGCGATTCAAATTTCAAGTGTATAAGTGTCCCATTATGTGTTTAATGTCAGTGTCAGTAACTATTGTTAAGAAGCTCCTTGGGGTTACAGCCTCAGTATTACATCATTGAATGTTGTCCTTGTTTTCCCAGATTGTGAGTCCTATTGTAAACCAGTGAAGGGCAACCTGAAGATCAACATGAAGAAATATTGCAAGAAAGATTATGGTAAGAGAGGAGGATTAATTAACCATAATTAATAAATATAAAGTATTGGGAGTGTTGACCTGAGTGTATTTTTTTACGAATATGTTCCCAGCGGTCCAAGTGAACGTACTGGACATGGAGACGGTGGGGGACTGGGCCAAGTTCTCAGTTAGTGTGGTGTCCGTGTACAAGAGCCGCGGTGAGCCTTTGAAGCGAGGCGACAACATCCTGTGGGTACACATGAAGGACCTAGCCTGCAAATGTCCCAAGATCCAGATGAGCAAACGATTCTTGGTGATGGGCGGCAGTGATGGTGGAATGGGCCCAGGGGCAGGTCCAGGGGTCGGGCCTGGGGGTGGAGCCACCAGTCCAGGGGCAGAGCGTGTGGGCCTGATGGCTGATAAGAACAGCCTGGTGATCCAGTGGAGGGACGTTTGGACGAGACGTCTAAGGAAGTTCCAGCGCAAAGAGAAGAAGGGGAAGTGCAGCAAAGCGTGATGGAAAAGCAGCATCCATCCCTACCTCTCCCCCCATCACCCACCTTCATGAACCCTGACCCAGTGATCTCCCTCCCCTTGCCCTGAATACTCCCCCATCACAGGGACACTGCACATTACAAAGACTGCATGTACCCTCCCTGTTTTAAGGACCACATTTTGTGTATATTGTATAATTATTTTCCTTTTTTTTTCGAGTTTTGTCTTTGTTATGTCACTTGTCTTTTTGTCCATTGGTTTGCCTTAAAAAGGGACCATTAAAAAGGGTATGAAGTGTAGACAAAAGCAGATGCCATTCCCTCCTTCCACGACGACAGCGGAAATGTCCACTTGTCCCCGAACTACGATCCCCTGACTCCAAGTCTCCTCCTCCTATCAAGACTGACTGTCTCCTGCCACTTTGTTTCAGTACTCACATATAAGACTACCAGTGCTCACACTTCACACACTTCTCTCAGAGACTGACTAATATCAGCAACAAGACAAGCTGCACACCCTCAGCTTGGCTGCCTCATGTTTCATTGTTGAAACAAACTCAACTTGGATCAACACAAGCTGGTGCACCTGACAACCTTTCAACATTAGCTGTTATAATGTTCATAAAAAATGGGCCTGCTCCAGGTCCTTGCAGTAACTTCTATGGACAGTAACTAAAAAAAAACTCTTGTCCCGTGAAGAACCAAGGGCTCCCTTTGCAGGGACATCTTCCACAGTAAACCTCAGTCTCACCATCATTGCTGCTGCCACCAGACAGCCCTCACAGAATAACGGCTCATGTAGGTTCTTATATCAAGTATTTGATGCCACTGCTCATAGTAGAGTTTATATTCTTCATGTGGCTATTTGTTATCTCATCCATCCATATCCCAGCCATATTCCTATTTGAATTATATCCTATTGTTTTATTTTATGCACAACAAAGCCTGTTGGCATGTGTGAGTCAAATTCCAGGCCTCTAGAACTGTGCGTCTAGTCCCTCTCATGAGTGGTTTGTAAAGTCATGCATCACCATCATGACTCATTAATTGTCACTTTTTCTGGATGAAAGATTAAGCAGTGTGGACAAATGGCTGGAATTTCAGCAAAATACCAATATTTCCAAGGAGACTTTTTGCTTTATGGGTAATGTCTTCTGTTGGGTAGTGGCCTTCCAGATGTGTCTGTGTGGCCACTGTCATTTCTTTGTCTTTAAATGTCTGAACATTTTTTCTGATGTGTCTAGTGACTGGCAGGCTTGTGTTTGCCAAAATAAGAGATTGAAATGAGAGTTCCTTTTCATGCAGTAAAAAGAAAACAAAGTCAGATAAACAACATAGTCGTGTTTTCCTCTAGAATATTTTGACAAAATGAATGAGGCTGGAAAGTTTTTAGTGCTCACTGATTGTATTATGACATGAGAGGATCATATTTCATTTCTCATGTGCTTTGTTATGTTTGCATGTTTGTGGTTTTTGCTGGTCCATCAAAACTTTATACTTAGCAGAGCAAGAACTAAACCAATATGAGCATCAACATCCAAAGGAAAACTTCCCAAGTCATCTTCCTCAGCGTGCTTACCCGAATGCAGTCCCTGTCATTCTTTGCCAAATAAGCACAGTCAGTTTTTAAATTCAATTAAGAGACTTTGAAATTCGGGACCAACAAAAACCACAAAGAGACCCGGTTGCTCTCAAGCTTTTTATCTGCCTGTAAAGCACATTACAATTTATTTAAATAGCATACAAGATAAACACACAGTTTTGAGGGGCACATCAAGCTAGTGTAGGAGCGAGTGTGCCGGCAGGCATGTCATGCTAGCTAGTGGTTACGCTCCTTTGGCTGCGGCGGTACGTTTGGCTTGTCATTCGTCCAAAAGTGTCTCTCCCCTGCTCTCTTCTCTGTGACAGCCACCAACCTCCCCAAACTCCCCTTTTAACCCATTTTGCATGTTTTGTATTCAATGTCTTAGATAAGTGACAGCTCAAAACGAGGCTGCCAAAACTCCTCAGTGGTGTACTGTACTGCACTGTAGTTCTTGTTTTCACGTCTTAAGAGAATGTATGTCAAACTGTGAAGAACACACTCACACAAGTGTATGGTCTGATTGTAAGTGTTTATAAAATAATGTCACCAAGCCTAAGAATGTGGACACCATGACAGTTGATGCTATTATAAACTATGAAAAGGATTAGAGTTTGTTCAAATGATCGTGGAACTTCATCCTTATCTGTCTCGCTTATGATGACATTTTAATAATCCAATCCAAAAACAACCCATAACCAAAATGACTTACCACACACCATGATTTCTGGTGTGTGACAAAAAAGCAAAGAAGGACAAAACAAGTTTTGACAGCTCTATGCCCAGGGCACAATTCCCACAGATGGAATTTCACAAAAATGCAGAACCAAACAGTCAATTATTTGTGTGCTGGTTGTCCGCCGTGGCCAGTCAGACAGGTGGTGTCAGTAGCACCAGTCTCCTCGCCCTGGTATGTGAGTACGGCATGACACATTATGATGAATGGTCAAATTACGTGTCCGTGAGGCCTCTCTAGCGCCCAACAAACTCATGGAAGAACTATAGTGTCCTTGAATCTGGACTTCCGGTCTTCCTTGGCTTTCTGTTTTCCTTCTCTTAAGTGCCCACCCTGAATATTGAAATAAAGATAACAAGTAAGAGTGAGCCAGATGTTTTTTTGGGGGTCGAAGCCTAGTCTTGTGAGAGCTATTTAGTGAGCCTCATAGGGAGAGCTGTCCTGTTGTTTTACGTTAACAAGCCCAAGTTTGGCAGTGGAACTGAGGCCATAACTGCTTTGCTTTGCACCCCCCACCCCCGCGCAGCATTTATAGCATTCACAGGTGTGGGTGTGAGTGTGTGTCTAATTAACCTACCCAAGTAAACAAGTGATATGCACATGAACTGAAAGTGCAGTCATCTGAAGGGTAGAGTTTTTGGGGGATAGCCAATGATAAGGAATTATAGTTTTCCTGGTCTGATTTCCATTTTTTTCTGTTTCACTTTCATCTACACCTTTGCCTTGTTTAATAAGTCTTGACACATTTTTAATTTTGTAAATATGTACTGAACTGCCTCTGCCATTTATGTTGTCTTTTTGTAAAGCGTAATTTGGCCTGGGATGGCTCTCGTGTATGGATGTACAAACCATATGATGTTATATGGATGTAGAAACCAGAAACATATGCTTTTGTGATCACGACCAGAAGATGTGGTTCAGATATTACACAGAATGTATTCCTTTTGGTTTCATGTTGTTTCCAGACAACAGCCGCAAAATTGTAAATGACTTAAGGAGAATTGAGTAAAAAAATGTGGCACGGGCTGATCGGACCCTCTGCTTTTCCCATAGAGGTACAGAAAGGAATTGACACAACAACCCACCACTTTCTGTTACATTAACGCCCTGGGAATAATGGTTCTCTCACACAAAAACTGTCCAACTACCTTTTTTTGGGAACAACGGGATTCGTCCCTTAGTTCAGCCCTGCTCTTCATTTCTGTTATATCAGAGTTTTCCTTGTACATTTTCCTCTGAGGCAATGAACCACTGACTTTTTAATCTAAATGATAAAAAATAAATTATTAGTTAATGAGCTGTGTGTTGTGTTGATCATCTGTCTCTCTAATAGCAGTCATTAGCCTGAGCTGCAGAAAGTATATCAAATTGATATGTGTGTGTTTCTTACTGGAAAGTATGCTGACATGCAGTGGGCACTGCTCTGGTGTGTTTCCACTCACAGGGGCTAGACTGGGGTTTGAAGGGTGGAAAGTACTGGCTATATCGGCTCCTCTCCTCTATGAACAGAGCAAGAGCTAAAGCTCTGTAAATAAACACTGAGGCACACACACTTGAATATGTACCTCACCTCTGAGGAAACCCAACTCCCGAGTAGGGTCCAACGCAGGAAACTCCTTGCCCCCCCCCCTCACCTACAGTCTTCTCTCTCTCCTCGTCTCCCCACCCTCTAACCAAACAGGCCAGCTCCATCCATCCTCCTGAAGGTAAATTACAGGAAAGCGACCATTTATCATCACTCTCCCAGGCATGGCCATCAAGGCTTTGAGAATAGAGGTTACTGAAATTTTGTGGACACACACCACACACACACGTACAGCAATGACATATGTCTCTGCATAAAGCCCATCCATCCTAGGCATCCTGGCCTCCCATCGGTTGCCATTCCTGTCCAATTCCCATTAAACTGAAACAGTTTAAATGGCCTACAACCAAATAGACAGTGGAAATCCAGAGTTATGGTCCTATGAGAGATTCAGCTATAGAAACAGAGTCAACCTCGGGCGCCGTCTAAGTGAGATTCCACTCCCCTTGATAGTTTTGTCACATCGCAGGATTGCGAGACAGATTGAAATCTGTGAGTATTTGAACTATCAGAGACCCTCTGGATGTCTCTTTCTATCTCCTTCTCTGTGTCTCTGTCTTTCTCCTTTACCACTTGTGACATGACTGAGATAGTGGACAAAACCAAGTGGCAAATTATATGCTTTGCCCCTTCCAGACATCTCAGGCATGGGAAATCTCAAATACTCAACTGAAATTTCTATTTCTTTCTTTCTTTCTGTGGCAACCCATGGCTCAACCTATTGAAGCCAAGCTCCTGACCTCAAATGCAGGTAAAAACGTGGACAGTATAGCCACATTGCCCGAACACAACCATCACCCTCAGTCAGTGTGTGTTGACAAAACCCCTGTAGGGCTTCTTCTACATCACTTGGCTAATTTAGGTGCTCATTCCCACTATAACTGTACAAATATCTACCTGTCCCTTGAGTTCACAAGCTGTAGGATGGAGAAGTTCATGAGGATGTAACACTCCAGGAGGTATGCAGGTTCGGGCTGCTACCAGAGTTATGGACGTGTAACAAAAATAATACTTTTTTTTAATAGTATCACTTTAGTTTTCTTTCTGTGTTTGTGTCCCTAGCTTGACACATTGTGGTACTTGGTTGAGGACTGGGGTAATTAAAAGGGAACACCTAAGGGATTTTGGTTTTTCATTTTGCTGAGGCTCAAGGCTGTGCAAACACAAATCGTAAATTCATGCCACATGACTTATTAATTTATAGCTGCTGCAAAATGTAGTTGCCTCTCTTTAACATGGCTGTTCAGCTATTTTTCTTAAGTGATGATGTGTAATTAACAGATGTAATATCATCATGTACCTGTCCTCTTCTGTTGCACTACCTTGAGGTACCTTTGTTGTGAACGTTTGAACATGTGCTAGTCTTTCCATCCCCAAAGTGTCTCAAGCCCAGAGCCACCTTTCCATCCCCTTATATGCTTCTTCGACTCTAAATCTATTATAGGATATATTAAACAGCTTACCTATTGTTTTGGTTGGGAGTGTGCAAAATCAACAACTAAAATTTAAACCATTTTTTTTAACACTTTTAATCACTCTACCCCTTTTTCCACCTTGTTAACTGTGTATTTAGTGGTAACGTGCTGTATGTAGACTGGAGGGTCCCGGCTTCGATTAGTTGTCAGTTATAACTATAATGAAATTGATAAGGACATAGTTATATCAATTGATATCCCTGTTCTACAACCGTGTAAAATGCTAACTTTTCAAGTGTGTTAAGGAAACCACTTCAGTGTTTGTAGAGAAAACTGAGCTTTGGAGAGTGACTGGTCGGGTAGAGAGCTGCTGTTTAAAGCGCTGGAAAAGAGCAAAGCAGATCCGGCCAAATACTGTCCATTCTTCCCCCCTCCGTATGCTATCCGACACACACATCCACAGAAACACACACCACCCAGCGGCAGACGAGGGGGGCTTACCAGTCGCGCTTTCATAAGCTGCCAAAGCGGCTTCATTGGCTTTAAATGGAGCCTCATTACCACTGTGCTTCAAAGCTCAACGACGGCATTTTCCAGCATAGGGTCTCTCTTGCTGTGTATGTATGTGTGTGTGTGTGTGTGTGTGTGTGTGTAGGTATGTTTCCTAAATCTTTCTTTTTCCCTAATGCTTTTCTTTTACTTTTTGCCACATTCACAACGTTCCATTCTAATGATCTATATCACTTATTTCCCTTTTTTATTTCTTTTCTCCCTATCTCTTTCCCCTCAGAGACAGTGAAGGCATGTGTGAATATCTGAATGTATCTTTGAACACTCATGTATGCTTGAGTTTGTGAGTGTGTGTGGGTCACCAAGTACTAACCCCCTTGAAAACCACAAAAAATGTGGCGAGAAATCTGTGTGGACCAAGATCATAAATATTCAGTGGTGAAGGTCTGATCTGTTTTTCTCTCTCTCTCTGCTGCATGTCTTTTCTCTGAGTGAAACCAGCTGTCGTCTGAAGAGACACCACTCCCTCTGGAACTGACAACATGCGTGACAATGACCGCACCTCTGCTCACACATCTGTCATCCTTCAATCTCTCCGTCTTTCCATCTTTCCATTTAACTAAAAAAAGCACATTTTATTCATGCAAAGGAAATGTCTTCTTCTCACTTTCACCTCACCCAGTCTTTTAGCCCACAAATGGACCAATCACATCCATGATACTCGTGGACAATTTTCCAGACACAAGCACAGTGTCGAGGATTGTAAGGGACTGCTGTTGCACAAAACTGGTATTCAGTGTTCCTTTGTTGGTCTTTTTTATTGGAGAAACAAACTTTATTGGGCCAGTGAGTGATTGAAAATGAGTGAGGAGTAGGGAGTAATTTAAAACCAGTGTGGTCCCTGATAGGAGCATTTTGCAGCACAAGCATGCTCCTAATCCACCCCTCAGCTTTGTGTTTGATTGGGTACTGTTGAAAATGGGGATGAGTCTGCCTCTTCAAAGCGTGTAACATAAGAGGAATGTTTGTGTGCGTGCGTGTGTGTGTGTGTGTGTGTGTGTGTGTGTGTGTGTGTGTGTGTGTGTGTGTGTGTGTGTGTGTGTGTGTGTGTGTGTGTGTGTGTGTATGCTGCACATCTATTAGGCTGATCACAAAAAGCGGATTGTGTGCAGATGGACAAATAGAAATTACAATGAAAAATTTGGCATAAGGCCTATGTGAGTTGTCTCACTTATCACGGCACATTACAATTCTGGCTTTAGGCCTGAGTATTTATTAAACTTTCATTTCAATATGCACACAAACACTGTAATGATGTATAAAACACTTTCAGTATGTTGCAGTGTTGTGTTTGGCCATGAATACTCAATCTGATCGTGGTGGGCTACTTCAGGATCAAGCCTGGGGCATGGATTTTGGCTTGGAACAAAGACTGGATGCAGAAATCTGAGTTTCTTGGCTTTTTTATTTTGCCAAGGTCTGTGGAGAAAGGAAAGTCAAAAAGATCGTTCTCCTGATACTCTTTAAAAGACACCTCACTTGGACTGGATGTAAGATTGAGAGGACTTTGTACTCACTGGTTAGATCCAATATAAAGGGTCAATTAGTCACCTATGCAGTACATACACTACATCAAACCAGATTAACTGGAAAATAATCATGAGAAAATGATCAATGAGCAGCACATGATGAGTCCTACATTTTACAGGAGAAACATATTCTGAGTTAACAGATCTCAGAGAGTATTATTCATTCATAGTTTACAAGTGATGATAGATTGATTGGTGAAAATGTGCCATTTGAGGAGTATCCACACTGAATTGGCTTCGAGCTGCATTGGTTGTCTCAGCCAAACATTTGATGAAATATGCATATTTCAGTGGTGAACTAAGGGGCAGTGTTTAAAATAAATCTGACTCATTTTTTTGGATTCTAGTATACTGTATACAAAGTTCCTTTATAAATGGACACAGAGAAACATGTTTTGTTGCGGAGTCCTCTAAAGCCAAGGAGGAATGGTGCTAACAATATATGTCTTTAAGCATGTTCCAAAAAATTCTGGTTCTGGACAGAGTTTAATCTCAGATAAGTCCCAGGCTCAATAGTTTTTCCAGTCAAAAACCAGTTACACTTCCTTTTTGGGGTGGAAAATTTGTCAACTTTTCTCTGTACATCTTTCCATGTTCCTGAGTCTTCCATTTCTCACTCATAAAAAAATTGATTTATTAAGAATGCTCCTCTTTACTCTAATGCTCAGGCCTTCTTTAAGCTCCACACCCCCAGCAATACTGTACCGTACTGTGTTAGGCTGGGCCGATCCACCTCATGGCCCATCTGTTGGCATTTAGCACCAGCTTCCCCGCCTCTGCACTGATCTCCAGTCTACATTAACTGCCCTAATTTGTCTGCCAAAGCCCACTCTGATTGCTACCATGTGATGTTATGTGAAAAGTGAGGGATGCCTACTTATCTATAAAGACGGACAGAAAGGCCGAGTAGGGGGAGGGGTCAAAACAAGAGAGGGCAAGTAGGGTTAGAGAAAAAAAGGTTGAAAGAGGAAAAGAAAGTGATTACAGAATGACATGAAGAATAGAGACCACATGACAGCGTCAGGACAAGATGGGAAGAATGGGCAGCGGTTGAGACGGCTCATAAAATGTGTAAAAAGTGACCTATGTGGTTTTGATGGTTTCGTGAAAATGGGGGGCCTTTCCCTCAAGAGATAAGTGAGACAGGGATGAGTCAAGACTGAGATGACGTCAGGCTCCACAGTCCACAAGAGACTTTCCTGTCACGCTCTGATGTCTGCAGGCCAACGCAACCACCCAGTGAAAAGGCTCCCTTTTTTCTTTAATAAATTTCTAAATCCACTTTCTATTCCCTAACCTTTTCACTTTCTCTATATCCACTTCTCAAGAAAAGCAGTCATGCTCAGTCATGTAAACTAACAAGATTAAATAAAGAAAAAAAGTGTACTGTCTTCCAAAACCTCTACTTCATTTGATTTCACATAAGCTCCTTAAGGCAGGGGTATGCTTGACATGTCGTCCAACCATGTCTAAAGGCAAAGGTGTTTATTCCGTCTTGAATGGCCACACTCAAAAGTGGCAGAAAGCCTGCTGCCATAGAAAACTGCAAGATGCGACACACCATACAAATGGAAATTGCGGCACCCACTTTTGGACAGTCTCTAATCATTGGCTTTCATGGTGTTTCACTTGGTTGTACACAAAAAGTAATCGAAGTAGTCCGGCGTCTACAGCCACGCTAGAAGCTCTGTGAAGCTTTACTGTAGCACAGTGGTGCCTGCTTGCTAACGTGCTCTCAATGATAATATTAACTGGCTGATGTTTAGCAGGTATAATGTTTACCATGATCAGCATGGAACAGCATCAGCATGAACATTTGTTAATTAGAAAAATGTATACTTCAGGCTGATGGGAGGTATATGGTTATAAGCCAAAGTATTTGACAAAGTAAAATTTTGACTTGATAATGGCAATAGATGAAAAGTCAGAGGATCACTGTACTTATTACAATTCATCCTGAGGGGGTCAAGAATGTCAATACCCATTACCAAATTTCATGGCAATGCATCAAATAGTTGTTGAGACATTTCGCTCAAAACTAAAAAATGTTAAACTCATGGTGGCGCTAGAGGAAAAGTCAGGGTCACACCAAAGTCATTAGGATACATCCTCTGGACACTGTAGATATCTGTACCAAATTTCGTGGCACTTTAATTCTTCAATTAGTTGAATTAAGCTATGCCTAGACAGCATCTCTCTGTTATATTGGCTACAAAACATCTACATCTGACCCCAAATTGACTTCAACAACAAGTATGTGACAGACTCTCCTGCTATCCCAAGTGTCACAGTTTTGTAAAAAGGACCATTGAAGCTCCCCACAGACAGGCAACCTACTCTCAGCTTCCCTCAAGAAGCTTCAACCCAGCTGTGGTAGAGCGCCTGGTGTGACTTGGCCCCAGCTGCCCAACAGGACCTGGTTCTGCCAGGGACCCATCAGAGGTCCTGACAGCTCTTGGATCATTATTCTTCCACCCAGTCAAATTCAGCCATGGATATTTGCACTTAAATATGTTGATGTAATATGAAAAATAGTCAGAGAGCAAAGGACTTGATCCATGGGGCTTTTGACATCGAATCACTCACTGGCCCAATAAATTCTTGTCATTTGCAGACTTAGTAGCTATTAAAAACCGATGTCAAACTGTGCTGCTGCATATGACAAAATGAGCACAGTCACTCCAAGGCAGCATCCCAAATGATGATTCTCATTAACACAAATAATGTTCATAAATTCAACCCCAAATAATCAATGAAAGGAGATAGGCTGGTGAAATTTTGAAAGAAGTTATTTTGAAGGGGAATGCTTCCTAGGGTAGAAGGTAGAAGGGCACTCTTTCTCCCCCTCATCCACCAGAGGAAGTTCTGGACAACCAGGGCCTTGTGTCTGCCAGGGAAAGCAGGAATCAGGCTCTTGGTTCAACAAGACAGGCACCTGTGAAAATATGGGCAGCACACCATGTATCAAACCAAATAAACTCACCTTGGCGTGGAGCGAGGGAATGCTCTGATGACAGATGCCACTCGACAGCCGCACCCACAGGCCAATAAAACACCTTGCTAGTGTGATGGTAGAATCTAGAACAAGATCTGGATTTCATGGCATAAAGGCTTTGTGCATTATTTTATGTATTCAGACTCTGGTTTTGCGGCAATTGGTTGCAACTGACGGCAAGAAATTGACTCTTGCCCCTTATGACATCACTACTCAGAAATAGTGTTGTTGTTATTTCTACTCAGGAATAACAACATAGGCAGTTGCAAAACACCAAAAACAGTCATAAAATAAGTGCTTGAGGCTTCAATCAGTATTTTTAATAAAAGCAAATTCCTATGAGTGTATGTCACAGTTCAGCAGCTAGGAGAGCCATGCATGGTGACATGGTGCTGTAAAACCAGAGGAAACCACACTTCCTGTCCTCTACTCCTGTTTCCTGAGTGGTAATGGCTGAAGCCAAGCTATGGCCATTGCAACATAACCAGTGGTAGGACGAGGTCACAAAATAAGAAAGCCGTCACAATTTACTTTGGCACCCTATTCTAAGGCCAGTATTACCAACACCAACTGAGAGCACCGGTGGCTCAAAGCACGCTTGACATGCTAGACGGGTTTCCAGACACAGGCAAGAATCATCTTGGTATGATCCATTCCTATTTCCTTTTCCACCTGACATAAATAATGAAAGAGTCATGCTTGGCAAGAAGTTGATGCGCTTTGAAGTTGTGCAGCGTGTTGGTAAATTGTTATTTTCGAGTGCTCATTGCGAAGGGAGGAAAAGGTACCTCATCATGCAAACACGAGTTACTGGAAAACCAATCCATACCAGTGCCATAGCCCAGAAACTCATAACCACTGGCTACATAACCAGACCTAAAACTTTTCCTCCTTTAAAGACAGGAGACTTCAGCCTTGCATCCAGGAAGGTTGACTGCAATGCATTACACAAATTATTTCCATCATAATGTTCAGTGAACCTAAAATCCCTTTTTACACTGGATTTTGTACAGAATATGGTCAATGATTATGTTGACGTCATGGTATCCACTGTTTAAAGAATGTCATATTTTGATCATTTTATTGTATGGAACTGCTAATGAATTTGTCTTGGGGAAGTTAAGCTTTGGATGTGAAATCTACAGTATTTGGCTTCACTTAAACAATTTAAGTATTTGCTTTGAAGTAACTGACCAAAGGATCAGCAAGACCTACAGTTCACACTTGAAAAAAGGTGAAATGCAGGTGTACAAACCTTACCATACAATATAAGAGCAATGATATTCTGAGATATGTGACTGTCAGGAAGGAGCAATAGAGAGGATCTTTGAGTAATGCTCCACCTGAATGTGCACCTGTCCTAGCCATCCCAGAAACCTGAGATAGGGGTGGGGGCAGGGAAAATCCCATCAAATCGTGATTGTGACAAAGCCAGATGTGGAGCTTGTGTTTTTTAAGTATTTCAACAGACTTTAATGTGGTTTAAGTCCACTAAAGAAGACCACATTACAGGTTATAGGACATCAGTATTCTTAATCGTTCCCCACATCACATTCTTCTGTTAAAATGAAGAAGCTTCTTTTAGTGATCCATAATTTGCCTTTCTCCTTGAACCAGTTTCACTTGCCCTTTAGCTTCTATATATATTTGCTCTCATGCCTATGCTTTGAAAAGTCAACACTGATGCTCATATATGAAGGCTCAGGTGTTTACATAGCCCACTGACACAAGCAGGCCATTTCGCGGAGAGATGAAGCAGCTTTGCACATAATCAAAAACACAGCATACCAAAACATAACATCATGAAGAAGCACTTAACTCCTGAATCCAACTATATCCCATCTGCTGCAGCACAAAAAAACCTACAAATGACCGTTATCTTTGGGGTCCAAGCTCTCAGGCCTGCTGGTCAGGGCGAGCCAGGGGGCTATGTGTGCCAGGGTGCCATGACAAAGTAATGTTTATTATTTCAAGGCTGAGGTGAAGAGAGGGTTATTGGGGAAAAGGGAGTGGGGTGGCGGTACCACACAAAAAGCATGCATAATAACAACCAGGTGAGCGGGCGTCGTAAGCTTGCAGGAATGCAACACTCCTGACGCCCCGTCCGATTATAAAATTAAAAACTACGATTTTAAATGAGACAGAAAAGAAATGGAGAAAAGCACAAAAGAATGAAGGAAGGATTTTGTTTATGCTCTCCCTGTTTAAAACGTCGGACTTGACCTTCACAAATTGCCAAGATTGTAATCATAATAAAGCTAAGTGCAGACGGCACAAGCCAAACTTGCTTTCATAAAACAAAATGTGTTTGTTTTGCGCCAGAAACACCTGAGGCCTCGGGCAGCTTTCGTCTGTTTTACTCTCCAACCAGAACTCCTCTTCCTTCCTTATTTATCTTTCAACAACTCTAACTACTCATTCCGTCAGTTAAGGCTGACATTCAGTGGGAGTCAATTACAAGACACCTTTTGAAAAGTCCCTGAAGACCTGTTGGTTTGTGGTGTGAACAGCAGTATCACATTACACATCTAAAGTGAGCTGCAATAGGCTGATGGTCATTAGAAGGTGTTGAGCTACAATATGGCTAGCAGCAGCCCTACAATAACCACTGTGGTTATGACTTTTCAGCGGTGGTTAGCACAGCCTACTGTGAGGTCAAGCGCTTTTCAGTGAATTAATGTTGACTTGTAGCCAATACTGTTTTACCTCAGAATTAAATTGACCTGAATGGTTATCTGTCGGTAGAAAATTAGAGGCAGATTTGGGACGTGTCATCTGAAAAAATTCTCTCTGAAAGGCGTGTTTGTTTGGCTGCGAGGTTTATCCAAAACAAGGGGCTTAGTAAATTTAAAGAAGGCAATCTGATAATCTGACAATCTTGCATTCATTATTGTTCTAGGGCAAAATATATTTTAGGAACCATTAGTGTAAAAGAATTCAACACTGAGAATAAATTCTTTTTAATGACTTTTATTCTTTCCTTATGACTCATCCTCTGCTTGCATAATGAATGAGCACCCCAGAAGAATGAATCACTCCAGTACTCTTACTCTAATATGTTAAACTTTTTATTGACTTATTCCGTTCTTTATTTGATGCACACTTGCGTTTACAAAAAAAAAGATTAGCTGTATAATCACAAGCCATTATCCAGGTGACCATCTTTATATTTCTCAGTGTAATATATGCATCCTTTCATTTTTCATTTTTCCCTTTCTTTTTTTAACTGCCAACATCTGGATTTAATTAAGGGGCCATCTGGATACCCCTACCTCATACGCCCCACCCCACCCCCCAAAAGATGGAAAGTTACACATGTGTGTTTCTCACTCTTATACCTGAGAGGTGAAAGATGGTGTCTGATGAACCCAGTGACAGATACGTAGTGAGAAGAGGGCTGCTTTAGGTGGGGGGTTTCTTTTAAATGGATTGGAGGGTTTGAGCACAGCGGTACGTAGTGCTGAAGTGAAAATCTTGATGATATCGACTAGGGAATTTATCAAAATGAATTCAAAGTCGAGATTTTATCTCTCTTGTCCGAAAGTCCTTTTCCTGCCAAGCCTAATCGAGTCCTCGGTTCTTAGTGTAGCCTAAGGATTTTTTTTATTATTTAGTTAAGAAGTAGGTTTTACCCATTTCTCCACCTCCTAGATTGTACATCTGTTTGATTGTACACGTGAATTTGCCCCCATCAGCAATTACACAGATGACTGTTCTTGTCAAGATCAAAGTCAGTCATTTGTGTATACTTTTCTGTATCTGTCAACCCTTAAAGCTAGTCTACATCTCTAACAGCTGCCTCTTCACCTCTGTCCCTTTAGCCTTGGGCCAGCACAAGGATTCACCTCGTTCTCTCCCTCCATTTGGCTTAACATCTTTTACCACCAAGCTAGCTGCTTATCCTTCAGTTTTCTCCCACGGTGCAGTGCACAGTCCGGCTGCAGATGGAATGGACCTCCACCCATAAAGAGTATTCCACCTCACAGCCTCATACATACCTGTGGCCAAGCCCAGCTGCAGCAGTACAAACATACAGAAACCCTGCATTCCTATACACCCTGTGTCTGCCTGCCTGCTTAGCATCAGCTGCCGTCGGTTGAATTGCTACTATAATGGTGAAGCAATGTTAGCATAATGTTAGATGATTTTGAAAGTGAAGAGAGTGTATGGGCAAGCAGTATACACAGAATGTGGGCACAGTTCACATGTGGCTCATACATAACCTCAAATTTCCATATCAAAAACTGCAGAAAGTGACGACATGTACTAATTGTACAAGAATGCTGTAATATATTTTAATGTCAAGAAGTCCATAAATGTTTAGAAAAACTGAAATTTGAACATCTACAATTCCATAACAAAGGAGCAAATTCTCCTTTGCTCCTATCGTATGATCTGCTGAGAAAGATCATGCGATATAATCAAAAGCTCCAGAACTAAATGGACCTTGGGGTGTTATTGTTTTGTCAACCACTGTTTCCAAGTTTTGTTTGATTTTGGTTAGAGTTCATCATTTTTCATGTTAAGGTGAGCAAAGGATTGTGGCGATGGTTTTGCTTTCTGTGCTTAAAAAGGTGTACTTGCTGAGTCCACAAACTCGACTCCTTTCAGACACAAGTAACGACTTTTGTTTTCTTTTTAATAAATACTGTAAGTTAAAATTTCATGGAAACATACAGCAGCATTGTGATATTGAAGAATTATCCCATTACACCCCATAAGAGCAACAAGTCCGCCAACCTAAACAGCCATATAAGTTGTTTGTTCCCACCCTCAGATATGACCCGTTGGAGCTTACCAGTGGCAGGCGTAGCGGACATTCGTCATCATGCTAACAACAATAAACACATGGTTAAGGTTGTAGAACAGACACAGTTTGGTTAGGTTTCAGCACAAAATGTGCTTGGTCAAGGTGTAGGAAAAGATTGTGGTTTGGGTTAAAAAAAAATGCTTCCTTGAGGTTAGAGGAGTTTGTCATCATGGGTATATTGTCGCTCTACATAATACTACATCACCTAACTGTCTTCTTTGCTCCCGTAATAATTTCTACGGCCGCTAGAGGTCACCTAACAATAAAACGTAACTATGGGTCATAATATAGCTGCTTGCACAGATGAGTTAGGTCATTGTTTTTTATAGGAGGAGTCCCCATAAGAGACTGTAATTTGTAATATGATTGTAATCTGTGCAGAGTAATCTCTTTCTAACACCAACCTACCGCTATTTCTTCGTCACACAAACAAACTAAAATATATTAACACACACAAATACTCTTCTATCTCCTAAAACACAAAATGACAAAGGAGTTCAATGCCTTGCAATTATTTTTCCGATGTAAAAATACTTCTTGGAGCTTTTCTGTCTGACTCAACCTGTACACTAAAATGAATTCAATAAAGTCTTGAGCGAATGTTGGACTCATTTAACAAACAAAGTTACATGGCATTTATCATTTGCTTAAACTGAAAGCATCAGTTATGGATCTCATCCAGGGAAAGTAAAAGAGACTTGTTATGGAAACACTACTCATGTTGAAAAGTAAACTCTGTAATTCCATTTTGTTATTATAGGGATAATATTATGTCATAATGTTGATGGATTTGCTTTAATCATAAATCTACACCTTTGTCTTTTACGCCACTGTTTTAGTGCTCTCTCACCTAGATTTAAGCTTAAGTATGAAGGGGGTCAGTGTTAGAGTTTGACATCTCGAATAGTGAGTATAATTTCTTTTAGTTAAAATGGTTTGTATGGTCATGGTTATACAAATAAACTGCATAAGTCCAGTTGCAAGCATAGCCTGCCAGAACATCAGTTAGATAGTGAGAACTACAATGTGCAAAAAGTTAAGTAAGTAGTGTGTGAATGTGTCCTATGTCAACAAGTCCCTACCATCTGATACGACCCATAGAAGCATCTTCTGAATTAGTGTCACAGACAAACTGCTAATAATCACTGCTGAAAATTGAACAACTTAACCTTTCATTAATGTGACAATGCTGTAGTACAAGTTTGGTTAGGTTTAAGCACAAAAAAGACTTGGTTAGGTTTAGGGAAAGATCATCATTTGGGTTCCAATAAGTACTTTGTTAAGGTTAGAGGACCTTAAGCTTCATGGGTACAATAATAAACATGGGGTTAAGGTAATAGAACGACCATGGTCAAAGAAAAAGAAAGAAACAACACTGACTGTCGGATGGGAAATGAACAGCTGTCTCCCGTGTTTAAGTCCAGTGTTTTGTCTTTGTGGCTATATAACGACATCACCTGACTTCTTCCTTTGCTCATGTCATGAGTTCTACAGCCACTGCACTTTGTCACCTGGCCATAGACATGTCGTTTTGGGACTGATGCCGTCTCTCATGGCCGCTAGATCTCGCTTAACAATAAAACGCGACTGTGGGTCATAATAAGTTGCTTGCACAAATTACCTATGGGGCAAACAGCCTGGAGTTTCAGACAACAGTTTCCACTATGCACATTATGAAAGATCATTTAGTGGAATGTTAATGGAAAATTGAAAATATGGTTATTTGCTTTTCTGGCGCTAGATGAGCTAGATGACAAGATCGATACCACTCATGTCTGTATGCTACATACGAAGCTACAGCCAGAACTCCGTTAGCTCAGCTTAGCACAAAGACCAGCTATTCTGGTTGATCCCATCATTCCATTGGGCTTTAAGCAAGCTTTCTCTAAAAACGAAGAAAACAGCTGTTTTAGCAAGTGATTTTGTTAGACTACTTTATTCTAATATTATCTCAGTTTAAGATGGAAGTTGGCTGTGTAGCATTTCTAGTGAGTGAGGAAGAAAGTTACTAGAGTTAAAGTATAACACTGAATTTGACACACTGAATCTGATTTTATTCAGCATGTGAAGAAATATGTGGTTGTGATAACAATTCATTAATTAATGATTCAATAACTACATTTTGTGATTGGTTGTGACTTAAATATCTATAATTTGACAGCTCTAATAAAATAGGTAATATTATAATTTCATATGTCTGTGTGCATATGCGTAAGTGTGTATGTGTCAGACCCAGCCGGTCTCATTAAATGCATCCTCAGGCTTGTAAAGGTCCTTCAGAGAGGCACACCTGAGCCGGCTCGTAAAGCCTCCAGTCAGAGCTGTCTGACGGTCTTGCTCTCTGGCTTTGTGGCTGTTAGCTGCCTGCTACACATCCTCACTTTCCCAGCTAAATTATCACCTGCTGGTTGTGTACACTTTACTCGATTTCTGGCCTTATCTGTCTGTTGTTTTTTTCTCATTTTGATGGTTGCTGTAACCGAGGGGACATGACGAGTCCCTTTACAGTTTCACTTCAGAATTTCTCATCAGTGATTCATGCCCTGTCACCTTTCACCACCACAAACACCTGCACATTCACTTAAATACCTGTTGTGGTTCGAAACCTGTCATTCACTTTCCCCGCAAAGCTTTTCCTTGCGCTGACACTGGATAAGTGTATGTTTGTGTACAGCTTAACATTCAGAACAACCTACGCTCTCATAAACATGTATACAAACGAGCAATTTGGTCACATAGAAACACACACCCTCTTCTGTAGGTAGGCATCCATATGAATATCTAGCTTATGGCCAGCAGGGTGGAAGGTGAGCTTTTCCCATTGGGAGCCCTGCCAGTTTTCTTTTCATTACTCTACCTGGGGGTTGAACCCCCACTATCACAATAAGCTTTATTTTTATCGACATGTCCAGACGGAAGCAGCATTCCAAGGAATTAGGCTCAATTTCACTTGGCCTGCAGTGTTTTTAGGGAATACCCTTCTCCCACAACAGCCCCCCCCCACCCCCCACCCCCCACCCTCTTTTTTTTTTTTGCATATGGAACATGCTGCTCACTCAATATCATATCTCCAGCAATATTATATATTGTTTTTCCAAAACTGAGTTGATTAATTCCCTTTGCTTTTCTGAAAGGTCTCATTGTAGCAGTTATTGTGCAGCCAACTCAATATTCCATAAATTCCATTGTAACTTGGCAAAAAGGTACACTCCAAAGACTTTGTCTATCAGATTATAGGCAAAACCTGCTTTGAAATATGTATTAGGTGTTGTCCGATAACACAGTGAGACATTCCACCTTGCAGCAAGTACAGCAACTGCTATATTAAATGTTGTATCTCCCATAAATCCCATGTTTATGTGAGCAGTGAAGCCACGTATTTGTCTTGTACTCTTTATTAGTGTAAACTAGAGCAGTGGTGTTCTGAGGCATGGTCGTTGTTGTGGCAGACCTACAGCCCCACTGCTGTTGTCTGAAAGTCAGCTTGCAGAGACACAGAGAAGCCTGTTTGCACTATCCATCACAGTCTCGGTGTTTTCAAGTTATGAATATGCCATATATTTATCCAAACACTGGAAAAAAATCAGTCTGATTATAACGTCACATTAACATACTGACTAATAGACATTCCTGAACACGAAATCTGAAAAAAATATAATGTGACATAAAAATGCTAACATACGCAGAAAGTGCCCTGCACAGTTAAGGCTTATAGTTGCATTTTAGCAAGAATGTGCCACAACTTAGGATGTTTTTTGCCGTGTTGTACAACTGTATGTGGTTGGGAAGTTCCCATACACCCAAAAAAAAAAAAAACCTGAGAGGATTATGTTATATAAGTTCACAACAGCTATGATTCAGGTTAGAGTCCAGGGCCTGGGTGGGAGCCTTTAAAGTAATAATCCACTGAATACCTGAAATAACAAAATATCACTTTTTCTGCCTGGTAATGTTAATACAGCACAACTCTGGTACAAGGTATAGCCAGTTAATCCAAGTTTTAATATTTTTTATTCTAAAAAAAAATCAGTGTTGTGCACATCTTTCCCAGGGAAACTCCTCTGCCAGCATGTGATGTATTCTATATATTTCGAGTTACAGCAACAGAGGTTGGTTTTGGAATAAACAGAAGAACTCAGTAGTCAGTTTACCCAGTGGTAGCCCACATACAGAGAAAAGAGTGCCACATAAGGAGAGTTAAATTTCATCAGCAGAAAATTCAAGGAAGAACTGTACAGTAGTGATCATACTGTTTGACAAACAAGTAATCTCTGGGAACAATCAAGACTATTTATCAAATTAAATAAGATAAATACAGAGACTCGATCCTATGTTGCATACATATAGCTACAAAGACAAGAAATGTAATAGCTGTAGATGTTACAACTTAAATGTGTCAACCATGCAATTTTGACTGTGAAGTCAGTCATCAATAGTCAGCCTCTGAAGGGGATCCATACACATACACAATGAACAATCACATGGATATTCATGAACCCAAAATATCAGATGACTACTTACATTGTGAATAAATTACCAGTGTAGTAAAGTCAGTATTGCAAAAGTCCAATAAACTTGCTGTAGATGGACAATAGAAAGCATACGGTAGTTTTACAGTAGGCTTTGAAATCATATTCACTCTCTGTCCAGTAAATGTCTCGTTGCACTGTAATACATCATAAATCTTTTCATTATTTAAAAAGAAAGGGAATTTATGAGGGTGACTGCTACTTTCATAGACGCCTTTCCTTTAACCCACTAACCAATCAGGAATTTTCACTTTCATAAATTTAGAAACAATTGCCCTGAAATAGCTGTAATCGCTGGCAGAGAGCATATGCTTGTCTAATTCTAATACAGCCAGTACTGAAATGCCTTCAGTAGCCAGTACTGAAGACATATACTTAAAACACGGAGTCTCCAAGCACACACATATGTGTGCTCAAACATGTCTGTTTTTCTTCTCTCTCTTTCACTCTTTTATTTATACTTTTCTGTCATGATCTGCTCAAGAAACTCAAGTCCATTATTAAACTGGCTTCTTTCTCATTTTGATCAACTTGGCAAAATAAACCACATTTTGTATTAATTTTTTTAAGTAACATAACATTTTTTCCTTTAATTATCGAGTAACTGTGTTGTTTTATGCAGGAAGGTTTGTAATTCTAGCCATGACCATTTCAGAATGTCTGGGATGAGAGAGCATAGAAGAAACACCACTGTTAGTGGAAGAGGTTAAACCGCTGGCTGTGGAAACTGTATCTACAGCCTCTGTGTCAAACCACAAGCCGAAGTCCAATACACTGGGGTCTTTCATAACCCCAAACACTGCAGAAAAAATGAAATAACTCAAGTTTTGTTTTATTTACAGCATATCTTCTGATATTTTTTATGTTATCTGTACTTTTATAAGGTGGCTTTTAATCAGAGAAGTTGGTAAAAAAAAAAAATACACCTGTCAAGGTTAAGTTTTCTACTGCCATGGTAAGGAAATAAACTGCTGGCAATAGCGTGCGTTAGCCTCAGCCTATTAGTGTTTTATCATCCATGCTTTGAGGTAGGGGAGTTTGGTTTGAGGTGTTGACCTTGGGTAATGGTGCCTCCCCCTCATTCTGAGTCTGTATATAGAGCACCCCATCTGTAATTATCTGGGGATTACCCCTTTATATGAGCAAGCTTTATAGCATCCGAAGGGACTTCCTGCTTCCCCCAAAAAAAACCCTCCAATAAAAAGCCACCTCTGCAGCATCACAGCAGGGCACCAGCCAATCAATGTCCTTCTCCTGAATCCCACGTTCGCCAAATGGATTTTAAAGGGCCGTTCAGTTCATCTGGACTCATTTATGTAGAAATATTTCATGTAGAAATATAACAGCGAGTCATATACCTGTAGTGCCTGTCAGATTTCTCAAGTCAGTATTTAAAGATGGTGGTTCAGTGAGTGTAAATGGAATAATTGGCAACCACCAGATCTCAAGACATGGATGTTTTCATGAGCAGTGTGCCCACGGCTAGAATATATTTCTACCTCTTCTTTTTGCATTGTGTAGCTCAGTTGTCACCTGGACTGAACAGGTTACGAACAATTTGGGCTATTGGTCAGTCCCTTAAATTTTGCAAAGTGGCAATGAACAAATCACAAGATGCCTCAGGATGCTTTCCAGCTCAAACCGTATAGGTGACGGAACCCCTCCTAATCCACATTTTGTTGAAGGAAACCATGAAAAGGAAAAAACTGTAAAATCAGGCAGGAATTCTGTTTATGGGGCGCCAGAACACAGCTGCCTGTTTGAGCTGGCAATGGAAGTCCGTGTCACAGGCAAAGCTACGAGCTGCTGGACCTATAGTGGCATTTGCCAGATGGTTAAGTCTTTTAAGCACACATACTGCATGTATATAGATTGACAGATCTGAAACCACTGTAGCTTACTACAGGTGCATCCACTGTCTCAGTAATAGAGTGCACACACAGCTCCACACCTCATTGCACCAGCTATGTTATTGCTCCTCGACTATGCCTCCACAGACTGTATCACCACTGTCGCACGCAATGTGCCGACTGAAAGCTCCCCAAGTTACAGAGAGAGAGGGGAAGCCAAAGTGGGGGGAAAAAACAGAGGGAGTATGCAAAGGAATTAGACATAGGTTATGAGAGTATGAAAAAAAAGGAAACTCCATTAAGTGACTTGTCTAGCTTTGCCAACACAGTCACACCCAACTCAAAGGATCAACTAAGTTCCACCACTTGTCCACTGCCAGCTGTGAAAAATTAATTTTATGGATCAGAATTGAAGTCTCCATACTCATTTTGTTAAAACTCAGGTCTGGTTTGTTCAAAATGCACAGCTTATATTTCACAAATTAAAAGATTAAAATAAAGCCAGTGTGCATAAGTATCTTATAGAAAGACAATGCAATGAATATCCATTTTTACAAGTCTCAAAAGCCCCAAGGTGTAGGGTATGTTGTGTGCCTCATTTTGGGTTGTGCTTGGACTTTTTTGCTGGCCCATAAAAGCAGGCATATATCAAGAGAGAGATTTTAAAGGTACTGCACTAATTCTAAAAATGAAACTCCATTGAATATATGAGGGTTTCCTGAATTCCAAGTGAGAACAACTTGCTTCATCGTCTTTATGATGTCATTGTTGACCTTTAGAAAAATGAACAGAGTTGTAGGCACAGTAAGGTGTGACTTGGGTCTTCTTTCCTCTCGTAAGAAAAAGGATAAAGCTTAAATATGCAAAAACTGTTTTTTTAGCCACTTTGGGGCAACGGAAACAAGTTGAACACCACACTGACATGTTATCAACTTTGTCGAGTTGGTATGGCGAACTTGTTAGCGTACATTTTTTTTTGGTTTCTACCAACTCCTGAGGAAAATATTTGGCTGTCAAAACAATAAGGTGAAAGAGGCTATAAGGGTCAGTGGTAGTTTGTACATTTTGTTGTGCAATGAAGTGTGTATACCTGTTACCACTGGCAGGTGGAGAGAAAGCCAGCGTTCATAGAAAGGAGGGAGACAGGGATAAAGGCATACATTTTCAGAGAGTCTCCCCCAGAAGGCTTTCAAATTGTTGCACTGAGTGTTTACCTGAGAAGTGACAGAAATAGTTGTAGAAAGATTTTTTAAAAAGAGAGCTTGAGAGGGAAATTCAAACCATGTCTTTAAAAAATGATATTCTGATGAATAATATCAAGGAAGTAGCGATAATGTGCTTAAGGAATTCAGAGAAAATATCTATTTTCTGAAGAACAATGCAATATGTGGCAAACTGTTATCACTGCAGTGCAGCTAATCTGGACTGGTCAGTATGTGAATTTATTTAGTCGAACTAAACATTTGTAGATGTGCTGTGGTTTTATTTCTTGTTTCTGGTAGTTTTGTGTGTTCAATTACTATATTTGACTGTATATCAATGCTGCAATGATCAAACAATGTGTATTTTGCATTTTGGATTTTTCTAGCTACAGGAGCTACTGAGACAGATCATGTACAGGAGACTGGTTTACCTTCAAAGGTCCCTACTCCCTTTTCTGTCCCTGAACTTGGCAAGGTGCTTCCCCCAACAATTACAACCAGATGCAAACATGGGGTCAAGAGAGGTCATTCCCTTTTATTAAAGGGTTTATTAAAAATAATACGGGGGAGGGGTAGAATCATACTTCATCATTCTTTTTGCAACTATTTTTTCTTTGGCAGCACATGCAGCCATAGCAGGTGCTGACATTCCTTCTCCACTTCTTCCCTCTATTCCAACTCTCTTTCACTCTCTCCTCAGTCTATCGTCGCACTCATTCCCTCTCTTCCCTCTTATTGTTCCAATTTTAATTGCAGATATAAAAATGGCCAAATGCTGCCCTTTGATGGGGAGGGACATTCCTGGCGTCTCTCAGATGTCTGTGCTGCTTTGGAGTAACCCAACTCCGGTTGAAAGCATTTTCCTGGGAAAAAGAGGCGGCTTGCAATCGACGGGGCACAGGGACACCTGCAGCTCTGGCACAGCAGTGACTACAGATCAGCCCTGGACGTGACTCAATACCGACCTGAACACACAAATGCACACACACACCCTAACACTTGCATTCACACAGAAAAAGTACTCCAGCCCTCGCCTATGCTTCCACACACCTACGGTACATTCCACCCTACAACTTCCCCCACCTACCTCCAACTGCCTCTCCAGTTCATTCAGTAATGTCCAGACTGATGAGAGTAATACAGTGAAAATGAGGACAGCTGGTCCCATAAACTCTGTCATCAATTTGTCCCAGTCATTAAAATTGGGTGTAATTGGCCTAATTGTGGTCAATCATGCTTGCCAATGGTGCAGAAAAGTGTAGGGTATCCCTTTACAAGAAGAGTGGACGATGAAGTTGGAGCAGGCTGCTCTGCTTTGGAACAATGATTGGGAAGTATAATCTTTTTCTAATCCTCACCACAAATTACCTTTTTGATCAAAAGGAGAACAAATGATGCACTA
The DNA here is from genome assembly GCF_016859285.1 of Xiphias gladius. Taxonomy (NCBI): domain Eukaryota; kingdom Metazoa; phylum Chordata; class Actinopteri; order Istiophoriformes; family Xiphiidae; genus Xiphias; species Xiphias gladius. The sequence continues at coordinate 13,578,356 of NC_053408.1, forward strand.
ATGGCAGACAGGTTGTAACAGTATGAGGCCGCCTTTCTGAATGTCAACTGCAACTTACATAATTCCCTCTGAACAAAGTCTTATTTTTACTCCATAACCCAATCCCATACTGCAGAGCTCTGTTTAAGGTCAATATATCATTTGATCAGTCACAGCACCTCATGACAGGAGCTGGGCCGCCACAGGATTACATTCTTAGACCTACATGGTGAGGTCTGCTGAGACAAAATAGTTTCAGGTACTGTGAAACTAGATTCCTCCAGCGGGGCCATCAACTGTCACTCTCAGCCGTGAGATGATTGACTCCCCGAATGCTTCTCTCTTCAAACATCGCATTTCTTATGCACACAAACAAGGACACATCAAGCGTGAGGAGAATGTGACAGGCAGCTGTGATTGACAGCTAAACATGCTAGAAGCATGGAGGTGGGTGAGGAGGGAGGCGGGCAGGTTATGTGAGTTTCTACAGAGGTGTGCTGGGGCAGCTCAGGTCGACAGGGACACATGGCTGCGCTTGAAGGAATTTGTATTAAATTCATCTTCAGCCCCAAAATTATTTCCAGGCTGCGGCCATCAAACCGCTGTCAGATCGCCAACTCTTCTCTATTCTCTTTGCTCCTCCATCAAACATATACACACAAACACACACATATCCCAACTTTTCGTTCTCCACTTTTGAGTCTTCACTTACACAAACAATCAGAGGAAGAAAGGGGGGTTATATGGGCAGTCTGGCTGTCTGAACTGAGGTGTGTGTGCAAGTAGGAGTGTTGCTGCCTGTATTGTCCTGTGTGTATCAAGTGTGTGCATGCAGTCTTATTCTTGGGCCATCGGGAAAGGTCTAACCTTCTCAGTGCAGCGCGTGGAATAATTTAGGTGCAACTGAAAATATGTCTTGTGATTTCATGCACGCTTGGCAGCGGTAATCAATCTCTTTGAAGTGGTAGCCTGTCTCATTTGGAAACCAAATAAATGGCCAATTTCACTGAGTTGTTTGACATCAGGTTAACTAATTGTGGAAAATAGGACCATGATTTTAACTCTTCGTGTCACTTCAATCCCAGGTATTCTATAATTATATCAAGTGCCTCTCTTTGTTTTCTGGGTAGTTATCTAATCTGCCTTTGCCAGTAAAGCGGACCCCAAAACTTAGAAATTATGATGGAAAAGGAAGCCTCTCAGCACGTTTAAGTAACCTCCAGTGAAGTTCTACATCACATTTATCACCACCACCACTGACATATCTGACGACGCTCTGGAGTAAGCAATTTGAAGGAAGTTTCCTCAGAGTTCTGGTCCCAGGTCATGGTCTCTGGGTCCCAGCTGTGAGCGGTTTGATGGTTGGTTGATTTCAGGCAGCAAAAACAACCTCTCCCCTGCTTCTCAGGCCAAAGGTACAAGGCCGTGTGTGTCAGTGGAAGGTGGGAGAGCGAGAGTGTTCCTATTCACCGCTCAGGGATGTGGAGATGCTGCGTGGGGTTACTCGGGGCAACGGGCCACGCCTGGGTAGGGGGCCCAGTTGAGAGGCTGGAGGTCAATTAGAAGCAAATGTCCTCCATCATGATCATTCCATTGTAACACACCTCTCTCATGTTTTGTTGTGCATAGGAGGACTTGATCTGACCCTGGCCATATCAGTCTCACTCCATATCACTCTCAATAACCATCATGCATTTGAAATAGGGCATAAAATTGGGTAAACCTTTTTGAAAAACATCTTATGTCTCATTGCTTTTCACAAGGTTACTATAGTCTTGGTAATGTAATCCCATTGTTGATTCTGCGATAGAGAGAGTCCAACTCAACCAAAGCCCCCACCCTTTAGCTTTCAAAGAGGTACGAAGATGGTTTGGATTGGCCCTCTTCTGGATGTCAAAATTGAAACCACTCTAAAATCTGGACAAACTTCAGAATGTGATTTTTCATTGTTTTCCTTCAGAGCTGTGGAAACATCCAGCATTACTGTAAACAGCAGTTAAAGACTCCAGCTCGGGATAAAATAAGTTCCATGAGGTGGAGGGGTCAATAAAGACATCGAAGCTTTTATCATGCTAAAGCTCTCAGCACCAAGAGGCCATGTCTCCTTCAAACTTGGACACAATTATGCTTTTAAAACTGTCTCTTCAAAGACAGTTACTTACCCACTCGCCCACACACACACACACACACGCCTCAAAGAAAAGATTATCTACTCCAGATCTGGGTTTTTTAAGTCCCCGGACAGTTATAAAAACACACAGTATGTTTCTCTGACTCCTCATGGTTTAGGAAACAACTCCAACCACTGACACACTCACACACACACACACACACACATCACACATCTCTGGAGAAGAGAGATGTTTTTGGCATGACTCTCTCAAAGCAGTGGGATGCGAGAGGTAAGTAATACATCCTGCAGTGACACAGTTGCAAAGCTCCTGTAGGAAAATATTTCAAAGGTTTAGAGTAGAATGGATGACAAGTATAAAGATAGCTGATTTTGTCAGGAGGGACAAAGTGGGGGAAAAAGGGAGAAAGACTTCAGCAAAAAGGTGAAACAATGTAGAAAAGATGTTGGCAAGGGACTTGACAAATACGAAAAGGAAATATGTATCATGAAAGGAAAGGAAGACTGCTGTCAAAGAAGCAGACATGGATCAAAGCCGGGACTGATGGGATAGATGAAGAGACACAAGATAAGTTTTTGGGGCAGAAAAAGATGCAGATAGAGTGAAGGAGTCTGTCCGTATACGGTGGATTAGAACCACATGTGTCTGCTTGAGGTGAGGACACCGCAACGCTGCACACATGCGAGGAACGAATGCCATCACTTGCACCCACCAGGGGTGCAGCACACTTGTTTCCAGAATTTATTACTCCTGCCAACTTTCTGCTGCTTGCAAAAACTTTTAACATGTCATCTACACAGCGTTTTTCATCTGTCTCACAAAACAAATAAATAACTACACTCTTTTGTTCTAAGATCATCTTCCCTCTTACTCAGCCTGAAACCAGAACAATACTTTGGTAAGCGTTGCCATGACAAGAAGCTCCCTGAAGAAACCTATGCGGTCAGAGAAGTCATGGGAAGAGGGCAGTATTGAAATCGGATGCCCAGGACACACTGGAGGGCCGGGTACTACGAAGTGTGTTTGCCATGCTTTGGATTTTTCTTGCTCCAGATTTTTTTTTTATGAATTTGATCTTATGTTCCTATTCTCTCCTAAAAATACATATGTCAAATCTGATCTTAAGAAGAACAGACTGATTTTTAGATTCAAGTGGTTCTAGATTTGCATTTCGATACATTTAGCATAACTTATATTTATAATTTCCTCCACATATTTTAACTTGCATGTTCATAAATTATGTCAGATACCCAGATATAAAATATTGTCTTCAGTAAAACGTATTTAGGACAGTTGGAGGAATGAGAGGGAGGGGGAGATGAGAGGAGAGGGGTAGCTGGGAGAAAAGGGGGCGAGACGGCCATGCTATGGGAAAGTGTTTTGGGGAAACCAAATTAAGGGGAAGAAAGGCCGGACACAAAGGCCTTTGAAAGTGGCAGACAGTTCCCTTGACATGTGTCTTAAAAGAGATGCTGCCGCCGATGCCAAGAAGGGGGGAAAGGACAGAGGAGAGAGAGAGAATGGAGAGAGGCTGAGGGAAGGAAGGAGATCAGGGGAAAGATGGACTAAAAGTAAGAGGGCAAGGAAAAGTGAGGGCAACCAACACAAGACAAATCTCAAAGAAAGAAGAGAAGAGCGAAAAAAGCGGTTGAGTTGGGTTCATGATAGATTTAATGAGTACGAATAAAGACATCAGTGCAGTTCTGTGGTCTGTGGAGCAAACCAATTCAAAACACTCTTCAAAGGTATGCACTTTGTGAGCATGTCTGTGTACATGCATGCATACTCATGTGCATTTGTGAGAATACTTAAATGAAATGGATTCCGACTGTGCAATTGTGCACAAATGTGGTGTGTGTGTGGGAGAGACGTTAGGTGGAGGAAACGGTCTGAATTCCAAATGACTGTTAAATAGCATGTATCCTCAATTTTCTAATCCATTCCTCAAGGTCTGACTCTTTTCCAGTGTATGGGGATGCTAGTCAGCTGCATATATTTTACTTAAATAGTAATGTGCACTGAAGAGATTTTTTTGCAACAAAATATGTGAATTTTCTTCGGTGAAATGATTCTCAATAAGTGACCTTTAATTCTCTTGAAGGGATAACGAAGATTTGAATTTGTCCAACTTTGTTCGAGTACAGTTTTGTCAGTGTTCATGGAAGTTTCATTTCTGGTTCAGTGTTCCACAATACCCATGTTAGATCTATTTGAACTGACATGATGAATGCTAAAAAGAAAAATGGTTGTAATCTCACTGAAAATATAGTCCAATGGACTTGTAGTTTGGGAATCTGTGGAACTGAAAGAATCTGTAAACAACACCCACTTTTTGTGGTGCTGCTTGCTGCCGATGTCAACAGAAAAACAGCAACATGCTTTTTCTCATGCAGATCCAGTCTCTTTGATGCAGGTCGGCCCCTCTCTTTTTCGGTCTCTCTCTCTCTCCTTCTGCATTGTGTGCCCCTCAGAATTCACACTGGACTCCCTTACTCTGCCTCACACACACACTCACAAATGAACACACATATTATTCCTTCCTTAGGGCTGTGTCTGACTCCGGCATGAAATCAATTTCGGAGCCTGCACCCTCCCACCACCCTTCTTCGGCGCCCATTTTCTCTCACCATGAAGCGAGACCGTTGCTGTGCCAGCCTGAGGACAAAATCGCCCTCCCCCCACTTAATGCCCCATTCCCTGTCCCAGAATCCTTCAGTTCCGTGCCCTCATAGCGCCCACCGTCGTCGTCCAGTCTCCCTTCCTTCTTCTCCATCACCCACTGTTCAAAGTGGCTCTAGAGGCCTCGGTTTTTCTGTCATAGACCCCAAATATTGGCCTGCATGTATAATATGATTGCATATGCAACTCACATAGATAGTTGAGACCACACACTGTGGATCAGTAAAACAATGTTTCGTTTTCACCCTGCTGTTTTACTACTAACTGTATGTGTGGAATACCTGTGAAAATCAACTTTACTGTCTGAAAAATTCAAAGACTTACTTGGGTATATAATAAAAAGCTTGCCTTTGATCATCAAAATACACTAGCGAGGCTAAATGGGAGCCCATTAAACCTTCACATAAAAAAATCAAGCTTAACAACAGTTTGGCAACATGACAGCAGCATGAAAAGGCTTGGAATCCCAAAATTGGTATAAAGTGACAAATAGTGAGTAAGTTGAAAGAGTGATGGGCATGCCGAGGTGCGGCGGCACAGCTTTTATCCTTCGTATTCCCTCCGCCGACGCGCACTGCTCCTTCCTAATCCGCACTGACAGAGTTTTCATCATCTGAGGAGGCGGGGACGATGGAGGACTGGAGGGAACTGGGAGAGGTGGGGGACTTTCCTCCACTTTCTCCCCAGTGGCGGTGCATGTCGAGCGGCCTCAGCCGGGGCCACCAAGGCCCCCTTTGTGCCGGTTATCACCAAGTGGTGAGTGATAGCACCCCGGCCTCCCGCTCTCAGGAGAGGGAAAGGGGTTAGGAGGGGAGGGGAAGGAGGTGAAGAGGAGAAGGTGCAGGAGAGGAGTAGATTGGAATGTTCCCAGAAGAGACAGAGAGCACGAAAGAGAGGAAAAGAAAGGAGAGAAACAGAATGAGGCTGTTTGAAGGCATGGCAGTTGTATCATCTGCGCTTGTCTCACAGGTGCACCGCGGGAGAAATGCGCCATGCTATGATGACTCAATAGCGCATGAGCCATCAATGAAATAGCAAACAAAAAACTTCCAACAGTGTGGGAATGGTCAGGATCTCACTCATTATCTTTCTAGTTCATCTCATAACCTTGTTTTATTTGACAGGCTCCAATTTAACAAGCTGATGTCATCCGAGCTCTAACTAGGCTCGTTTTGTGTTTCCTGCTATGATATCATGCCTTGACTCAATTACACTCGCTGAGACAAGCTCCAAGTGACGGACAAATGTCTAGACAATGAGCAGCCGTCGAGATACATCCGAGTCGCTGCAGATTTATCTTGGGAACTGCCCAGACGATGCAACGGGTGAAAGGTCAGACCCCCCCCCCTTTCTCTCATCTCCTTTCCAAGCCTTCTCCCACGCTCCTTCCATCACTGCAACACCTGTGTCCTCACCAGCACCCAGGTCCCTTTTCCCCCTATCTCTGTCACACACGCACAGAAACAAGCTTGCACACAGATACCAGTGTCACAGACATCTCCCTCTCTCTCTTACACACACACACACACACACACACACACATTCACACACATACCCACACATTCCTAGCCTACCCAGCTGGCTGTGCACCTGGGCTGGCAGCTGTCATCGCCGTGGTAACTGGCATACAGCTGGCTGTGTCACTATCACCTGTCTCATCTGCCTTTGAGAGAGAAGTGGGCAGAAAAAGAAGGGTGGTAGAAAAGGGTAAAAAAAAAAAATTAAAAGCTAGAATGAAGGTGGTTGTGAGTAAAGGGAAGGAGGTGAGATGGAAAGAAAGAAAGAAAAGGAAAAGAGGACAAATTAATGGTTACGACAGAGAGAGAGTGAATTGGGGAAACTGAGCGACACAAACAAAAATTAACAAAGAGTGAGGGATTAACTTCTTTTCTGCATACTAACCTCTCCTGTCATTCCACACCTGCCCAGCAGCCGTCACTGTTGAGTTTCCCGACTTTGCTCCTCCTCTGACTGAGTCAACTGCACACCCAGCTGCTGCTCATTTGCAATCAGCCTCAGTGTAACATAGAGGACAGGTACCGATCACTTACTGCCAGGTTGTCTGTGTTAGTTTGGTGACCCAGCCTGTTTCTTCTGACTCTCACTACTGGTCATAAGCCCTTTTGACCCATGGCAAGTTAAAGGAAACATCTGCAATAATGATAAACACAATGAACGACGTTGCTTCCATACATGGCATGGGGGGTCACTTAAAAAAAGATGTCAATTATGTACTCTGTCATTGACAGAGCCACAGGATAAGTTTGTTCTTGACGTTAACACTGATCATTGTGGGTTGCAGTGGGCTAAAAAAGCCTTCCAAAGATCTTGGAATGATTTGTGTTGACTTTTAAGAATTGCTGTGCCTCCTGCCTCCCAACACCGATGCATTATATTACATAACAGTGAGCCACAACCAAGTCTTTTTTCCCCACTGGATTTTCTGTCCAGATATGAACTTCACAGAGAAGTAAAAACACCTATATTAGCTCCAACAGTGTTGGTGGCTTGAGGTGGACCAACACTTTAATATTGTATGTAGGGATTTTACTTTAATCTGTCACCCATCTCTAGAGTGTTTTTACAACACATGTCCTGCTTCCTGAGTCTGTCTTTAGGTACCAGATTTGTCATCCAGTGTTAACTGCAGTGCCAAAGTGAGAGAAGAGGCTTAAAAATATCATCCAGTTACCCAATGACAGGTTTCTGAAGCTATTTTAACACGAGTTTCCTTTTTAACAATTATATAGTGTTTGTTTGATGAATTTTGCCACAACCTGTCAAATGCTCAGTGGATATTTATTATTAAAACTAGAGAAAACCACATCACCACCCAGAAATGACCTCCAGGCTATATTATTCTAACCTATTCTGCCAAAAAAGCCTCACCCTCTCATTTTAAAAGGTCAGGATCAGGGATGTAGCAAAGCAAGACCTTTAGAGACCCCCCTGTGTGGGTGGCTTTAATTATAGCTGAAGAAGTTTCACAGCTTAACGTGTACCAGCCTGCTTGGCTGTTACATCCCATGACTCTGAATGAAAGCAGAAATGCAGTTTAATATCTTTTAATGTGCCTGTGTGTGCAAAAGTCGCACGCTAGCAATGTGTGGCAAAAGCACCGTGCAGCATATGGGCAGGCACGTCTGTTCTGCCTGTTAAGCAGAGGGGACATCAAAAGGTGGGCTTTATATCCCCCCGCACACCCCATTGCCACCCCTCTCTATAAATCCCACCCCAAAAGGAGCCATTTATGGGACAATAAGAGCCGATTTATGGGCCCCAAGAAAAAGAAGGCAATTCAGAGGTGTAGGATGAAAGATGACAAGGGTTTTCTTGCGGCTAGCAGGCGTTAGCTGGTGGCTCTGTATTTCTTCACAACTTTCACGTCTATAGTTTGTGTGCTAAGAGAGATGAATGGGAATTGGGGTCCGGAATTTAAGAAAACCAGTTCAGCACAAAATGAGAGTGTATACTAGTTGTTCTCCAAGCTTTCTGTGCAAAACGTTCAGAGAAATTGGTCGGTTGAATAGGCGCAAATGAAACCTGCAAAACTATTTTTTTTGCTGCATGTTTTTCTAGAACTTTGAGAAATCACTTTTAATATTGTGGTTGCTTTTGCTAAGATCTCTGTCTGCTCGGATGACCTGTCCTGTCCCCTAGATGTCACAAAATGTTGTCAGTCGAATACATACATAAAGACAATGGGATTAGCAGCATTCTGGACACACACACAGAGGCACACGAGAGGTGAACTGGATCCCGTCTGCCTCAGAGTTACTCAGGTGTGGTGAGATCGCTGGAATACTGACACGAGACGTTTGGGGAAAATCACGGAAATGCTTTTGCCATGCCCCAACCATTCAAGCATATACAATAGCTCTCTGGCCTGTAGTGTGTTGCTGATGGGTGCAACAGCACGTCAGGCAGAGCACTTTTTCTGTTTTATCTATCTTTCAGCACACACACAAACATGATTTTAATCCAACATCTAAGCCAACTTCCACACCAAAGTAGCGCATCTCTTCAAGGCCACCCAACAATGAGTCATCTACCTACGTTATGTCTGGAAACAACTTCTGAATGAATCAGTTTGCTCCTCTCTCCCTCTCTCTCTCTCTCTCTCTGGTTCTTTTCCTCTTTTAGTCATTTAGTTTAATAGTCTGTAATCGTTACCAAGTATCATTACGGCCGACCTCTGTGGCTTCTAACAGCGCTGTAGGCAAGCCAAGTGTTTGTTGTCGGCATTTTATTGGCTTCCAGGGAGGAGGGTTGTTGTTGTTCAGTGTAATCTTGGCACGCCAATAACAGGTTTCAATAAAAGCAGCTGCTTTCTTATGGTAGTAAAGCCACTCTCTTCCCTCCCCCCTTTTGCAAGTGTGTTTGGTGGAATAAACTTAGAGCTACCTATAGCGAAGACTGGAAGTGTCTCCATTTGTCCTAACACATCTAAAGTTCTGTTTCCCTCCATCTTTCTTTTCTTGTCCGACATACACAAATCACTTTTCCCTCTTTTTTAAAAATCTTTTTCTGTTTTCATCTCTGTCTCTCCTTTCCCTAAGCAATTTTCTGAGCTTCTCAACTGCTATGTTGTGACTTAAGCCAATGCTGGCTGGTTTAGCTTGACCACACTGCCCCCTTTAGGGTACAGTTGGATGTTGCAAATCAACAGATTTGGGGAGGCAGAGAAGCAGAGGTAAAATATGGGCCATACAATGATTTAATAAAAATTATTTGGCTGCTGCATGTGCCATTTTAGAACACATACAGGGATAGCATCTGTACAGTGCAAACTGGAAGTTATCCAACGATACGCAGTGAAGTAAAGTAGTAGGGTCCTTCTCCTTTTTACAGCCAGTTGCTGTTCCCACTCATCTTCATTTAGAGGTCTTTATCACATCAGTGGCAAATGGAATTCTTTATACCAAGACTATCCCTTCCCCTTGTTACCAACACTTTAGTCATTTAAAAAAATTAAAAATCAAACTGGTAGGCTACATCATGCACAAAGCATATATTCTCCCGAACTCTTTTAAGCTCAAAACCAACTCGATCACTCCTGGATAATGTCCAAAACCATTATTACAAGGGAATTTAACATGGATAGAGATGTAGTAAGGAAGGGCAGACAAGAGTAGGAGCAAAAGGGATTTGAAAAAATCAGGCAGGAAACCAAATAAAATTAGAAAAAGAGGGGGCATTCGTTCAATATGAACTTTTGTTTAGATGGACACGAAAAGTGTATTTGGAACCATTTGAAAATCCAGTGTAAACAGAGTGATTCATAGTACACAATCATGCAAATATAATACAGCAATAACTACAAATCTTGAGGGTTACAACATTTTCCAGTAACTCTCAGGAAGGAAAAAAGGCGTGGGTGAGTTGCGTCTAAAACATCCCACTGATTGTGTAACTTGAAGTTGATATCGAGCAATGATACAGGGCAGTCACTTTGGACTAGATGTAAACTTTGTCCTGTTTTCGTGCTTCATTATCCCCAACCTGTAAGAAAATTTGTAATGTATCACATAAAAATAAAATCTGCAAAACTGCAAAATCTCAGTTCTCTATAGTGTGAGATTTCTCGGAAGGAATCTTTGTCTGTCATGCAAAAAGACAGACAAGACATGAGCTGAGCTGAAAATTTGAATTTAAGTGAAACTCTCCCGTGTCGCTTTCTACTATAAGATCTCTCATTTTTCTTGGCAGGAAAGTTTGATTTGCTACCAAATTCCACAGTTAAAAGGTACACAAGCAAGAGTCCCTGTGTGCCTAAAAGAGTTCCTGTCTCTCATGTAAAATTAAAAAGCACGCACATAAACATTATTGAACCTCTACTGGAGCATGAACATTCCATGATGTCTGGCTGACCCTGACACAGGTTCATGTTTCCTCTCTTGGTTTCTCTGGGTTTTTTTTTATTTTTGCCCCCATCAATCATCCCTTATTTTCTAACCGCCTAATCGTTATTTCAGTGTGCAGAGGTGGCATGCAGCAGGCGCATGCAAGTACAGAGTGCTATGGGTGATCAAGCACTTGTATGACTTTGAACAAAACCAAAGGTCCCATTTGACAGTATTTTTAGCCATGCCAGTGGCACACCCTATTGGGTGGCATTCTTAGTCTGTTGGTTGGTCCATCACTTTGCTCCAGACTGAAATATCTCAACAAATATCGGATGGATTAAGAAGAGATTTTGTACAGACATTCATGTTGCCCATGTCACCCACTGCAATCCCTTTGAACATCACATACAGTATACTTTGTTTTATGACTGAATTGCTGCAAAACATTCTCATCAACTTCAGTTGAACTTTGTGATTAGAGCTAATTAGCAAATGTTAGCATGTCAACACGGTAAGGTGAGATGGTGAACATGGTGAACATTATACCTGCTGAATATCAGCATGTTTGCGTTGTCATTGCATGTTGCCATGCACCCCTGGGCAAAGAAAATAAAACATTTTGTGGATTTTCGAAGTGGAACGAAGTAAATACTACCCCCGCAGCCAATAGACATTTAAAAATGAGCCTTTCTTCAAATGTTAAATCCACTGTTACTTTTTATTTCATCAACTTAAAAGGCAGAAAGAACTTAAATGGTAATTGTGTGCAAAAGTCAGTACTTAGTAACCAGAATCTACCCACCCCCTTAGCAGACATCATGGCTTGGAAACACTTTTTGTAGCCAGCTAAGATCCTTTCTATTCTTGAATTCCTGATTTAGGCATTTTCACTGCCCAAAAACCCTCACTGTAATAAACACCATCAAGGCATACCAGCATTAAACGTGGTTTGTGTTTTTACTCAATTACAGCATGCAAAGGAATGAACAAAGAAGGTAACCTACTTATCTTGAGTCTTGCAGCTGAACTTTAGGCATAAAACTAATTTGCAGCAATAACCACTTAACCCAGATAACTAAATGATCCACATCAGATGATCCACATCGCTGTCTTCTCAAAGCACATCACACTGTATACCAACATCAAATGGGCTACTGACAAACATATGGACTTGTCAGTTTTTGCACTCAAATACAGCCCCATTTAGCATGAAGTCAGTAGGCAGTCGTGTGGAACACTAAAATCTTTGTCTGTCCACATTTACACATTTGCTCCATATATACCTTGTGCTGTTTTTGAACCCGCAGTCTGACCCTCTGTTATCAGCCCCTTGGGAAGTGAGTGACAGCTTTTATATGCCATAACACATGTAACTGATATGAATTAACATGACTCTCCAGAAATGACACATCACTTTCCAAAAATATGTTTCAGAGACGTCCCTCTGAGTCAAACGCAACCTTTGTTTTCTTTTATTCCAAAGTCTTTTGACATAAACACAAGTTAATTTCCATCATCTTTGGATCATTCAGCTAATTAAGCAAAATTCACATTTGACAGGGCCAAGTGAATTCATCAAAATTCACCAAAGTCATCACAAATGTTTTCATGGACTGTTTCCGAGCCATTTACTAGTCAATCACATTGTCAACCAGTTCTGTCATCACAGCCCTGAGCGGTCTGATCCCAGAGTGACAATATGTTCTGGTCACATGGAGTGTACCGGTGCGGAAAAGGTCTCTTTTCCTGCCAATTAACATTCATGAGTGCATCGTTTCCAAGAAAAACCTCACATCGATCCAGTTCAAAAGAGCAGCTTGTCGCCATTGTTGGAGCCATCTTTGCTAACAGCTGCGCCATGTAAGTGTAGCACTTACAACACTGATTGTGAGCTCTAGTTTGGCCTTTAGTTGTTATCATTTGTTTCTTTCACAGGATGTCTTGCAGGCAGGGATGATGGGGTAAGCCTGTGTAACCCTGTGAGGCTTCTGACATGGAAATGTTCAAGTGTAAAACCTCTCCAAATCAGTCTATGTAATGTATGTACATAAAGTTTCCATGTTTGCTCATATAAACCTGGGGTGCAGAATTTCCTTGTTGGGGGGGTCTTTAGGTCATGAAGTAGTCGGGGAATAATTTCAGAGCAAATGCAAGAACTCTGGGCAAAATGAGTCATCTGTTATGATCACAATCATTTTAAGGTGTAATTTCTAGTAAAATAACTCAAGAAAACATAATTAGTCCTGTCTTCAGTAAGTTTTCAGAATCTAAATGGCGCAAAAATATGTGTTCGAAAGACAAACAATGAGGTTCTGCCTATACTGGCGGGGGGGTGGATTTAAACATAACTGAGGGGGTTTCCTAAGTCAAAGATGGTTGGGAACCAATGGTTTATATGACAGAATAATCATCGTCTTATGGCTGTGAACTCCCAAAGGCATCCAGAGGTTATCCATGATTCACTAAGATAATGAGCCTCATCACTTAGGCTGTCACCCTCTCTCCTCCAAGGCCCAGGCTGATATTTGTAGCCAGTGATACATTGAGGGGCTGCATGAGCAGTAATCCCATGCAACACTGACCACTGTGATGCATTACTGTAAGTGAATGAATGATTAGATACGTATTTAGCATAATATTGAAGTGCACTGTACTGTGGGTGATCTGGAGCAGAAGACAAGAAGCCAAACACTGAGAACTGAATGGATTTACAGTCCTTGGTGCTGCTTCCCATTTCATTTAAATACACCTAAACAATTTTTTCCTAAAGTGCATCTTGCCTTCATTTAAAAGCTATTTGCTTAAGGGATCAAAGAAAAGCTACAACAACGAGTGGGATTTTACTAGGCACCATGAGACACCAGGCCTTGAATTCATTATCCTCCAACATTTCAAGTACTTCTGAAACGACGGTCATTCATTTTTGGTTCCTGAGTAATGACTGTCATTACAAAAACAAAACAAAATCTTGTCGAGACAATTGCACTGGGCAAATCTAGCTATAGAAATTTAAAAGAAGTAGACTTTCATTACTCGGCACAACCTCTCTCTATTATTTTAATTACTGTTCATCACTAGTGTCAGCTGCCTGCAGGACAGAAAGCAATCGCTTGATGTGTTTGTGATGAATTCATAACATCAAAATTGTTATGAAAAACTTAATGTCAGGGTGAGACTGAGAGGATTCCTTCGTATAACTGGGGCCCTGAAATTTGTTGATTTTCAACTCACATCAATGTGTGCATATTAATACAATACTCTCAACTAATACTTCACCTTCAGCCTCTGTATGAGCTCAAGACCACAAAACTTTCAGTAGCATTGGCAGGACAGCCCGCTTTCTTTAGTTGAGATCAATCCTTTGCCTATACAATATGTACTGAAGATGGCTCTTTGGTGTTCTCTTTGTCATAATACCTTTTCCTCTTCTTTCCCTGCTATTTACTGAGTTCCTTCACAGTGTTGTTTAGATGCAGTCGGGGCACAGTGCCACCTGTCCAGGTAGGTGAGCTCTGCAGGGACACAGTCTGCGGTGGGAAGGGTCAGAGCCGGCACAACTGAACAGGAGAGGCTCCTGCTGAAGGCCACAGTGTCGACCCCAAGGACTGTAGGCGGGAAACAGGTGGTTGACTTCCTGCCCCATGCTGGAGCAGCCTAGTCCGAGCCTACAAAATGGAAAATAGTGATATTTTTATCATACACATGAGCATCTCTTAGTTTCTTATTTAACTGCTGAAGAATTGTTCTGACATTGCTCTGCGTTTTGGGAGTAAATACTGACTGTGTGATGTTGTTGTACTACAGAAGTCACAGATTTGTAGTGCCCGAAATAGCTACATATCATGAACCATTTGGATCTGACTATGATACGTTCTTAGACGTTATACATGCCTTGTCAGGCCATGTATATATCAGTTGTATCTGCAGTGGATGTCCGCTGATCTCTCACCTGGTAAACGCGGAGGGACTGTTGAGGTGGTGAAACAGAGCAGGCTCACACACCAGGGAGGAGTGTCGACACACGCTAACACACGACTGGCCCAGGGGACCCAGGTGCACCCTAAGAGCACTTTCTGGTGGCCAAGTAGGGACTGATTTACTGCAGAAGTCCTAGAGTGATTTAGGATAACAGAGAAAGAAAGTTGCCAATGATGAGAGTTTGAACCAAGCAAGAATTGAATGGCTCCTCTTCTATCTGTAGCCTAGAGCGGTGTGTAAATGCCTTTGAAACTATCTTGACTGTGATTTAGAAATTTTTAATTATGAATTAAGATACTTAGTAATAATTATTGCAAGGTTAATTTAGGATAGGCATGGTGATGTACTTCAAGAGGACTATTACTGCTAATAACTCATGTTTCATAAGAGGCCAATATCAGAATAATGTATTTGTAAAGCTTTACGGTGTATTATTTTGACTTTACAGATTTGGGAGGGTATTAACTACATTTTGACATTTTCTTTTCACACACTGCATAACAGATTGCATAAAACACGTCAGTGTCTATGAATCTGCAAGACCAGGCCACTTCAAGAGTCTAGTTTGGTGGGGGAGCACCCAATAATATTATGCCAGCTCTCCCCACATCTCTGCACCTGGTGAGTGATATAACCATGAACCCGCTCCAGCATTCCCTCACAGGTGAACTCTCGGGGGATGAAAGGCTTCACCTGCAAAAACATACACAAACCCTTTTATTCAGTGCTACTGTAACTGAAATTTGGGGATAACAAGGTGGGTGTCTACATATATACAGTATAACCATAAATTTTGTTTTGTTCCCTGGAAGCTACCTCTGCGCTTAGAATAGCTCTGACTGCCTCCCGTACATCGGTCCTGTTGGTCATGTCCACAGTCCACACATGAGGTTTACCGATGAATTCTTCAGCATAAGGGTGCTGGGAAGAGATCTGTGATGTAAAGTTATTATCTGTTTTTAGATCTTCACTCAAACAACAGTAACATTGTTATTTCTCTAACAATTGTTGCAAAACATCTATTTTCAATTCATATGTGGTTGGGATTTTTATTTATTTATTTATTTATTTTTATTACTTTGAGGATTTACCCACCTGTCTTGTGGTGGGTTTGCCCTTATAGAAGTCATTGTTGTCTGATGAGTGTGGCGGGTCAAATTGTGGTTGAAGGAAGACACAGCCCAGAGCTATTGCCTCAATGGGAGCCGGACCCTCATAGGGGAAACCAAGACCTACAAACACCTGCAGGGGAAGACGGAAGCAGCAGAAGGGTGATGATGCATCTTACTGATGGTCCATCATAAACCATTAACAAGGCAAGAAATGCAGGACAAGGATAATGTGACAGTGATCTGTATGAGGCCACGATTCACAATACTGCATACGAGATTATGTCATGGCTCTTATCTGACTTTGGCTCTGCGGAGAAGTCGTAGGAAGTCTTCCTGAGTCAGCAGGCCATGGTTTCTGATGAAGCTGGGCAGATTAGAGGTGTGTCCTGGAGGCTGGTAGACTGTGGCATGGGTCTCCAGCTCCTCACTGATCACCTCCACATACTCAGATTTACCCTGAACACACAGTGTATGAGCTTTGTGAAATCTTCACTATCATGTCAAATCTTGCAGTATCGGGCTTCTTGTCATCTTTCTTGTTGGCTCACCATCCTTCTACATACATACTCTTTTGGTCATTATACCTGCCACATGTAGTCCTGCTTGCCGTAGACAACTGCTATCCTGTCTTTCCTGTAAATCTCTGGCTCCAGTTCCTCCTCTCTCACCTCCGCCCTCACTGCCTCCTCACTCACAAAGCCCAGGAAGGAGTTATCAGGAGTGTGAGCTGGAGACAACAGAAACATAGAACAGAGTAAATAAGGTTGTCTGTGGTCTCAACCTATAGACAACACGGAAATCCCCCATCACAAAATAACTATTCTACAAGAAAACTGAGAAAAAAAGATTTTTGAGATTGACCTCAAAATGCCTTTAGATATGTGTATGTCTGTACTGCAGCTTTTGAGTAGTATTAAAATAATTTATTTGTAGGTAATGAAACTCGTCTTAAAGGTGTCCTAAATTCAGTACTTATTTTACTAAAACATGATCAAAGATGGTGAATGCCATCTGCACAGATCTTCCTTGAAGAAAACACAAAAGAGAGACACATTGTGGGAAAGGTGATTGGAGGACCAAACATTTGGTAAGAGAGGAACAGCATATTGTGCAGTATAAGTCAGCTGTTAAAGGAAATTAGATTTCTACATATAAGAGGGGTTTAGGTCGGGCTGTTTGGATAGGCAGCTGCCACACTGCTGCCCTCGGACACACTGAGGAAGGTGAGAGAGAGGAGTATTTACTTTACTAGGAATGTGCCAGCAAAGGTGCGTGTGTGGATGTGTCTGCAAACATTGATTTGAGCATTGCTATATGTGTGTGTTTCACTCTCTCCTGTCTCGAGGTACTTGTTTAAAAAGACTGTTGCCAGATCTCCCCTCATTCACCTTTACAGCAGCACAGAATTTCCTCCTGGTTCAGTTCCATTTTTCACCACTTGTCTCTAACACCTGTCTAGGTTCACTGCCTCGCACACTCACCTATCAGATTAGCTGGGATATGCAACAACAAACTGATACGATCAACATTATGTAGCTTGTGGGGGTTTGAAGAAAAGCTGTGAAGGAAGGATTTTTCTTTGGTTTATTGATTTCAGTGTTATTTCTGTCCGTTTTCAGTTCTGCTTTGTCTGCTTGTGTATTTAGTGCAATCCTTCAGCCCCGTTTCAAAACAGAGGCATAAACACCCATTTGTTTTTCTCTCAAACATCTTTTTTTATTTCTTCTTCCCTCCAGCTTCTCTTTTCCTTTCTTCTGTCTGTGTCTTTGTTGCTGTTTTGCTGTCTTTCTCTTTCTCTGCCCTTTCCCCACCATCGGCTAACAGCCATCTCTTTCTCCTCCTCAGCAGGCCAAATAAACAGTGCTTCAAGCTGAGGGATGAAGAGTGGCTCCCGGCCCAGTGCGTCCAGCTTGTCTCCATCTCCCGGCAGGGTGGGAAAGATGACAGGGAGAGGTGTTGGAATGAAAGTTCTGTCTGGGCACCAAGTTTATTTAACCGCAGCTATTAATCCTCTCACTGAGAGGACGTGTATGTGAAGGATCAGCGCTGCGGCAGCGAGATACATATATATATATATATATGTAAAGCCACATGTTTGCATGATTGCAGGGTGTAAACACGTTACGTGATCCTGGTACTTGCCAGCATAATGAGTATATGTAGACACACATAGACTTACGGAACATGGTCATGTACTGCAGAGGCTGGAGACCCCATCTGCCCCACCGTGTTTTATATCCGTGGTTCTGTGCATAACTCCCCAAGTTAAAGGCTGGTTCAGTCCCAAAAGAGTCAAGGATTCTGAAGCGGCACCTAGAATGATTTAAAGAACAGTCTATAACATAGATATCCTAGAAGCATGAGTATGAATTTTAAAAAAAATTGTGGTCGTACTGGTAATGCTGGAAAGCCAGTCCCATGGCTCCTTGAAGGTGAGCAAGGCCATGGTAGTCGGTATAGATGAGGTCGAAGGTCAGGGGTCTCTGGATTGGACAGCTGCCTCGGCCAGGAGCAGCACCTATCAGGCTGAACCAGTCATAATAAACACACATCACAACGCTAATTGCTCAGCATCATTCCACACTGATCTTTGCCTTTCTCATCACTTCAGTCTAAATTGGTTGTGGACCAGACACCTATGAATACATCATATATCAGTCATACCAGATGCTCCATGCAATTAACTATGAAAATTCTTTTGCTTGTATATGTAATCAATACTTTCCAAACAAACATAATAATTTTGTCTCAGATGAAAGCAGAAGTTGTGGTAGTAGTAGAAGGATTCAACAGTGGTAGTAACCTGTGGAGTTGGTGCTGTGAGGTGCTGAAATTGAGGTTGTGGCCCAGGATTGTCAGACAGGCACTGAGGTCAGCCCACTGGACCAGCTCCCCCAGAGGCCCCCCTCTTTCCAACATAGCATCAAAACGCTGACCAACACTCCCAGCCAGGGCACCCAGATAAAGCAGCACCTAGATGATGGCACGTTTTCAAGTCCAAAACAGACAACAGGTATGTAGAGAAAAGGATTCTCACTTCTGTACTTCCATTGCTTTCTTAATCTTAAGGTTCTCTAGACTGTGGTATCAAGTTCTAAAAAGTATGATTTATTCAGTAAGGTTGTGAGTATAAAATAAATTGTTATGTGTGTTATCTGAGAACCTGCACATTTTAATAGAAAAACAGAGTTTAGTATCTACAAACTATAACACCCCCCCCGAAAAAAAAAATTACAGCTATGTTTTTGAAATCTAAATTTACGATCGGTGAGTTAAGCTGTTCCCTTAAAAAATCCAGAAATAAAAACTTAATGATGCTCAACAGAATGACCTGCTGCTTATACCCTCATCTGGTTCGAGACCGTCTTGTTGCTGCTACGCCTCATCCTCAGACCAGCCTGTATCCAACGGTGAGACATCCTTTCCACTCTGGACTGGATGAAGTTTATTGCAGGACCACTGTTGTTGCTGATGACCTCATACAGTTGGCTCAGAGATGTTCGTATCTCAGCCTGTGTACAATCATTATGTGAAAACACAGCGAGGTAGTGCAAAGTATGTATACCTATAGAATTATAGTAGAGTAGTGTTTTAGTAGACTAAACCTTCTAAAGATCATTCTGCATTCATAGTACAGTAAAACACAATGAGATGCATTCGATGTGAAAGTACTTTCTCTGTAGAGGAGTGAGGTTTCTTGTGCCATGGCAGAGAAGAGTGGTTCCTTACAAGGCGAGGGGGACAAAAGTTTTCTATTTGGCTGAGGTAAGTCAATATGGAGCAGGTGGTACCATCCACCCCATAAAAGGCATAGCAGGGGTCTGACTGCCAACGTGCCTGCAGGAACTGCCGGAGAGACAAATGTTACATTGATATAAACCAAAAACAATCCTGCACTCTACAACATAAAGTACATTTAATACTGTAGTTCCCATTCCCATTAGCTGGTATTTCCATATCCAGCTCAAGCTTTCTCATATATGTAAAAATAAATATCAAACTTAAAACATTAAGTCAATGTAAGCAGTTTAATACAATCATAACAGCGCACGCACGGCCATGAAGTTCATGCTACCACATATATTTCCGCTTTCTCACCTCCACTTTCTCAGCACACACCGGATACGCAGTATCCATTGGCACCTCACACTCATTGGGCCCTGTGGGTAAGATATTAGCCGTCACATAGTTTTTCTTTTAGAGGCCATATTGAATGCATCATTATTCCACAGTGCTGGCTTTAGTAACAAAAAGCACATTGTAGAGTTAACTCAGAGTGGGTAATGAAGAACAGTGGATAATAACTTTGATATACAATCTCCCAACTGAAATGTGCACAATGAATAGCAGCCATCAGCAGGATGTATAGTGCTGCCATGCATGGAAGAGACATTAGAGTAGAGGCAGTGTGTTCTCGGAGGCGGTTTCCCGTAAGCCCCCCACCATCTCTAGCCAATGTCAATCAACTGGAATGAACACACAAACACACTTACTCACACCTGACCCACCTGCCTCCTACCAAGCATTCCCTTTTACAATGCGAGCATTTGCCAAAATACACAGTCCTTAACTGTGTAAAACAACCTAGTAAAAAGGAAAAGAGAGGAAAAAAAAGATAAGAAAACCCACAGGCATAGCTGAGGTGTGAAAGCCTAAAAACAGTGATATGCTTTAGGAGCACGCCAAAAAAGAAAAAAAGTGCTCCCTCTGCAAAAACAAGAGTATGAGTAGACAAGTTGGTGAAAGGACTCCTGGGTAAGTCAGTCGTATTTTATGGTATGAGGTAATGTGAGAGGAAGACGGTGAGGGTTGAGCAGGCTGGTCATGGGGAAGTATGTGTTTGTGTGCATGCGGGTGGCATGGGTGTACATAATGTATGTATGTGTGCGCATGTAGACAAGTGTGTACCCTCACATCTGCACGGTATGGTGTCTGTGTGGCCCAAGCTGTATGAATTCCCTTTTTCAGGGAGGGAGGTTAAGCGTGCATTCACTCATCCCTACTTCTTTCTCTCACACACACGCACACACACGCACACACACACACACACACACACACACAGACACACACACACACACACAAACACACAACCCTTCGCGTGCCGACCAGGGTGTGTAACCCAACTCTCATCTGACATCTCTCAAGAGGGTCGTACTGTAGATGTAAATTTTTTTCCTTCCCACGGCCAGTTGATCGGCGCTGGCTCTGTGGGACTTGTTAAACTTCTATTCAAGGACATCATCAGCCATAACCACCTGCACCCACTGCCCTTTAAACACCCCCCCCCCCAATTCCCATTCACACCCTCCACTATCGCAGCTTGTTAATTTAACTGTGTAGTTAACCTCAATTGAGGCTATGAACCGTGCATTTGGCTCAGAGTGTCTCACTACCACAGCAGGCAACCACAGAAAGGCTTGCAATTGGCCAATTATTGAAGCTGGCAACATAAAGGGAGAGTGCATTTATCTGGTGTAGCCATTATAACTGGAACGAACCCTAAAATCTCCGTTGTAACTGGGACAATGATGGGCTTTCCTGGGTGCATTTACTAAAGTACAAAGTAAAATTGAAGCTAAACTAGGCTAGTTTTTTATGAAAAAGCCTAATACACCTGTCTTATCAAACAAAATCAAAATACAATAATACAAAACTGTCTCCTTAACTGTAAATCCATAGAAAAGAGGGCACACAGAGCAGATCTGTTTCCTGCCTTATCGTTTTAGTTCCCCTCCTTCATATCATAGAGTATTAAGGTTGGGAGTCAAGAACATGCTGCATGCAGTTTATGGACATCTTACCTCATGATTTCTTGGTGTTCAAGTTCAGATTTTTTCAGAAATAAAAAGCCTGAAACATGTGCACTATAAAGCAACTTTCAAATCTTTAAAAATCTAAATTATAAAATCTGATACAACACTTGTTCTTCTCATTCATCTCTGATGTATCAAGTCCTCCTGGACAAATCAGATGACTAATAAGGAGGTCATCAATCAAACTCCCCCAAAAATAAAAAAAAACAACACCAATCAACTAAAACAAACTACATGTAATGAAAGTCTGGGCTTTACCTATGTGTGCTCTGTGGTCATCATGTGGTGGCAGAGTGTGGGACTGATGGTGATGGTGCTGATGACGGCTGAGCCGGTCAAGCTTCTGGGACACTCTCTTAAGCTCCCTCTCTACCAAACGGGCCACGCCTTGCTGGTCCTGTCTAAAGCTGGAAAACGAATACAAATATAACCAAATACTGCCCACTGTCTGCATTTGTACAAGCTATTTCTTTGCTCTACACACAAGACCCCTAGCACTAAGTCATATCTGTATTGATACTGAGAGCCATATAATCTAAGATGATGGGTGTTGTTGAATACCTCTGTAGTAGCAGACTAAGATCATCTCTGGTCAGCTGGGTGACATCTCTCTCTCTGCTCAGCCTCTGCACCTGAGTGCTCAAAGCCTCCAAGCGCAGAGCCAGCCTTCGAAAGCCAAGACCACGCTGACCTATGACATAAAGTATATGCAACATTTATGTACAGTATTATCCTAATGTTTAAGCATTAATACAGTGTATTATGTTATAGTAAATCTTTTCCTCAATAGGAAATCTTGCTCTGTGTATCATGAAACAGCAGGGTTATGTAATGCTGTTTTCTTAACTTGATGTGCTGCAAATGAAGCAGTGATTGTGGTCATGTGTATTTTCCATATTCCATGTACGGGGTAAAGTCTTTTAATCATTTTTACAGAGGTACATTTTTTACAAGAACAATTTTATGACAGATAAAGATGGTAATCACTCATAATTTTTAAATGTAAATATTTATAGGACTGTAACTGGAGCTTTGTGGTAATCTCACATTAAACACACACACACACACACACACACACACACACACACACTGGGGCATACACTCATACAGACATACAGTATGGATATGTTCCTGTGAATGTTTCCGCAGACACCTTCATGGTTGAAGGTAATGCAAATTGCTGACCTCACATGCTGTGGAAACATCAATTTGAGGTCTTATTTCACCATGTACTCCTAAATGCAGTTAAACTCTTCGCTAAAACTACATTTACACTGTTTCAAGTCGGGTGTTGTGCATCCACTAGCCCAGTCTTCCCAACCACTTTGGTTTGTGACCCTTTAAAATGATGTAAAGTCTCCTTGCACCCTTTCGCCACGGGTTATGGCCTTCACGCAGACACAGTTTGTGAACATTGATGATAGGACCTGATTTATCTTGGAACCCCTTGTGGGGTCATGAGCCCCAGGTCAGGAACCACCACCTTTAAGCAGTAATAAGGTGTATTCAAAGAAAAAGACTTCTAACATTCACAGGACCCACTGTCAGAAACATTGATCTTGATAAAAGGCCATAAAAATTGGGTTACAGAGTCTATATATTATTATTGTTTACTCTGTTTTACAAACAATGTTAAATGAAACTTAACAATAGTACCTATTGTTTTGGCTCTTGTAGGCCCTCCAGTGTAGTGCTGGACTGACCTGACGTAGTGGTGCTCACAGTTAAAGCACTCTGTTAGCCACCTGGCTAGTTGCCAGACAATCTACCGTAGTTACCAGAGAGATTGTTCGTGAGGTGGGGGTTGCTGGTGGAGTTAGGGTTGATTTGATGTCAGAACAAGGATCTCCTTGGAGACAGAGCTTCTACCTCTGACACACAGTAAAATCCCACAGACTGGCCCTTTGGGCACAGAGGCAATGAAAGATGAATGGGAGAAAAGATCTGGGATCCTGTAACAACTTAATGCCAGTCATGTGAGAAAACTATATCTATATATATGTGTGTGTGTGTGTGTGTGTGTGTGTGTGTGTGTGTGTGTGTGTGTGTGTGTGTGTGTGTGTGTGGGTATATGTGTGTATGTGTGTATAACCCTAGCTTACTTGTCATATCACATACTAGAAAATACAAGATGTTTCTGCACATTGCCAGATCACATGGAGACAGAAACTATGCAATACATAGCTCCTTATGTGCTTTCTTAGAACAAGAATACTTAATGAAATAATCATAGTCTGCTGTTACAGTAAATCTCCTAGTATCAGAGCCAACATATCTTTTTCTACAATAGAAGACAGTTCTGTTAACTGTCGTTGCAAAACATCCTGTTCAAGCATTTTCTTAAAAATAATTAGAATTACAGTTATGTGGGTGGCAACTAAAGCAAGCAATCTTCCTTAATGCTTAACTTAATTTCACTCATGTCACGGCTAGTTTTGGGGCCCTGTGAAAATTGCCCTGTAAAATGGATGATTTTTCACAGAGACGGATTGAAAACTGAGCATTTGTTGATAAATCCCAGCTAGATTAACTGTGCGTGCTGACCAACAGCTTCCCACATGTGGTATATTTTTCAACGCAACCATTGCTGGGTGGCTATTTGTATACAAGCTGTGGTGGGTCCCTCAAAGCACAAAGCAATTGTGGCTGAGATGCACCAGTGGATTACATTGTCTGTTAAAAACATTTTTCCTAGAATTTGAGGAGGAATAGATGAGGATGTTTAGATAAATAGTCATTTTCTTTGATTATATTTTGAAACTGATTCATCATTGGCTAGTTTGTCCAAGTCTTTTGCAGAAGTTGAGAGTTTGCGCTGTCTTTAGTTAAATCTGTGTGTCTGATTTTAGAAATCAATGCTATACATAAACGGGTTCATATATATATATATATATATATGAAGTCAGTTTAAAGTATATATGAAGTCAGTTTCATATAATTCAAAAGTAAATTCTTTTGACTTAAGAGAGTTACAGAAAATTAATGTAACAGCCTCTATGCATCAGATTCTCATTTTTCATGAGGGGGCTAACTGAAAAGGGAAACATAATCTGGTACTACCCTAATAATGTGGACCCCATTAAATTATTAAATCAAAAAAACATTACCATTTTATTTAGAGATTTATAGAGCACCTAAATGCTCCTGATGATGTTTAAGAATGCCAGAATATGCTAATTTATTCATCGAGTACATAAAAAAGACTGCTGATTTTACAGAAAAAACATATTCTGGAGGAGAATGTTGACATCATTTGTTTATTCTTTGTAAACCTGGAAGAAAGCTTTTGCCTAAACAACCTTGTCCACTGCCCCATTAAATACTCTCCCTCCGGGAAACAGTTTAGCCAGAAAATTGAACTGAACAGGGGTATATCGTGGCTGCAAACCCACAACTGTCGGACACACGCGAGGACCCACTGCGAATTGTGAGCAAAGCTTCATCTGGGAAGACAGTCAGATCAGGTCGTATTCCCTCAAAAGACACAGTGCAATTCAGCAACATTGCAGATGAAAAAAGCTACATTTCCCCCGTCAGTGTGCTCAATGTCAAGACATCTCATTACATCTGACTACGATTTATTTGTTCTATAATTTCATTTATTTGGGATATTTTCATTTGATTCACTTTACTCATTTTACCATGGCTACGTGGGTGTATAAATACATGGATGTTTTTACATTTTTGCCATTAAAAAATTTAAGGCCTCCGTTCGTGCCAAACAAAGGTCAACTTCTAAACTAAACCGTATGTGCCCGCGTGTGTGAGTTACCCTGTTCCTCGGGTGACCTCCCAGCAGGTTCATCCTTGGTCATCTCAAGTGGCACCCAGAGGCTCTGTAGCAGCAGGGTGAACA
Organism: Xiphias gladius; assembly: GCF_016859285.1. Classification (NCBI taxonomy): domain Eukaryota; kingdom Metazoa; phylum Chordata; class Actinopteri; order Istiophoriformes; family Xiphiidae; genus Xiphias; species Xiphias gladius. The sequence goes on from NC_053408.1 coordinate 13,603,751, forward strand.
CTGACAGGCAGAGACAGAGCACCAGGCAGCCACTAGAGGGCACGATACACAGAGAAACCTCTTCAAATGCTACAGCAAACAGCATACAGTACATCAGTGGTTCCCCAGGGGTTTTTGTCTGATGTACCTCAACCGCCCACAGTCACGGGAACTCAAGTATCCATTCAAAGACTGCATGTTCCAAATCTGTGTATTTGAAATTATTTCAAAGTGGCATTCGTACTAGTTAGAACCTTGGAGTACCAGGAGCTGAACATTTCAACTGTTTATCCATTACTTTAAGCTATTTTTAACTATTTATCCACTACTTTTAGCCATCTATTTGAACAATTTAGTAATTAATTTTAGCTATCTATTTCAAACAACATTTATCCATTACTGTTTAGAATTTTCTGCTAGCAAGCAAATTCGTTTGCAGATTATTCTCAATTTCATGTGTTACAGCTGACTCAGTATGTTTGTAAATTTTTAAAATCAAGCCATAATTCATTATAAAAACACTGAAAATGGAAGATCATGCCCAATCTAATGCATATTTTTAATAAACATAAACACAGCAGTATATGCAATAGAGCAAACAACTATGTCATTTTTATATCTCTTAGTAGGTTTATTGGCCACATATTGGACATGACATAGGAGGTAACTTTTTAATAATTTGTGTCATACCCAACCAGTTAAATCTCCTTTTAAATTCATAGATTTAATTTTAAGAGCAGAGTTAATGCAATAAAAACATACAGCCTGACTCTGCCTTTTACCAAAGATACTGAAAATGTGGAGAACTAAATTGTTCCATGACTTCAAGTGAGGAGACCCTAGTGTGTCAAAATGAATATCTGAGGCATGATGTGTCATTATAGCATGTGTCTGCTGACTGTTCACACGGGCTGCCCAGCTTCAATTTAACTGGGGCAGAGAGAGCACTCACTTCAATCTGACTTTCATCAGGCCAGTAAACCCACCAACCCTCATCCAGAGAAACATGGTGTAGCCAAGCTAAAGTACATACACAAACAGTTTCAAGGCTCTCCTAGTGCCTGTAAAGCTCCAGATTCACATCCAGACAAATTATTTCCATTCAATTCTATTAGTCTGCTTTTCATCAAAGTTGTCAGAGCATTCATCACGGCATCACATGTATTTGGTTAAGGGGAGGCTATATATGCAAAAGTAGCACGAGTGTAGAGAGCTCACGAGGAATCATATTAAAACAGATTACTATGTGATAGTTGGCCTTATATCTACTGCAGGCGAGACGTGCTAGGGAGATCCAGCTCCACGTAAAAGGAAGATATTTTATAGATTACGAATATAATTAGTTATTCATTACACTGTGATTTGTGCAGTCACTGTGCAGTGCCACTTAAACTTATCAGCCGTCAAAATGAGAATAACAATTGCAATTTTCTTGCTTTCAGACAGCTAAAGTGAGTACAGCAAACTGGAAACTACAGGTTGGGCATTGATGAGGTGAGGTGCATCCGTTACTTTCTACTGTGCATCTTTACTACTACTGCACACCGATTAATGATGCTGAGCCTTACCTGCGTGGCCGCAGTGCAACACGCATGGCCCCTTTGTTCACAGGATGTTGGATCTCACTGTCAAAACAAGGACATCGAAAATACCAGTAAGTGCACCATGCACAGTAATAAATGTAGGCTATAGTCATGTGCAGAGAAAAAAATTATTGCACTAATGTTACACAATTACATTTTCCAGTCCCATATTTGGATTTCAGCTCTGAAGATCCATTGTAGTTTCTTTTTAAATTGCAATTGAATGGTCACACCTTCCAAATAAATTGCATCAATTAAGTCTGCAGGCATAAATAGATTTCAAAGTGCTATTGCCAGCATGACTGGTCATGAAAGCCCTTCCAGCCTGTGGTCTTTCTGTGTTGGTGTTAAACATGTTCACTAGACTGATAGAAATACTGAACAACAACATAACAAAACTGCTGTTGCCAAACTGTAGTTCTGCATCACATGAGACAGATACAGGGATTCTTCAATAGTTTGGCTTACAAGACAAGCCAGCACATGGACAACCACACACACACAAAAACACACACATCCTCACCTCCTTGGGTCTCAATCCCAACCTTTTGGCAACCATCGGGCCTGTTGTCAAAACACACAAGCTAAAAACGAGAAAATAAGTTGGGGTTGGGAAGTATCTTGGCTCCTTTCTGTCTCTTTTCGATCTCTTTCCCTCATTCTCTGGCCGTGCCTTTTCAGGGCCTATGGGTAGGCATCCTGCGGTTGTCAAGGTAACCCGATTCCCCTTTAAAGAAAACAATACCCTGAGTACTGCTTAGGCCTTTCACAGATACAATGGAGCCCACGCTATTGGGTGACACAGTTTCTTTCAGTTGCACTGGCTAGACTTAAGCCTTAGTTGTGAATTGTTACTGAAGAAGAAAGCTCATTTAAATAGCTCAAATGGTGCAAACCTTTGGCTCTGAATACACAATACAGACAAAAGATGGTAATAATTTAATGACTAACAATGATAATGATAATAATAGACCTATGGAAGTACCCAGTGGAAACTATAAAAAACAATTACAGAATAAGTTGTAATTCTGACTTACTGTGTTGTAACACAATTGCCAAATAATTCAGTCAGACAGGAATGCACTTATTTCTTTGGAGGTTTCGTTTTGGTTACAAATTAATAGATGAGGTGTATGACAAAGTATTCTTCACTGAGCCTTAATACTTAATATTATTGGTCAGATTACTCAAAATACTGATTTACTAAATCATGCACGATGAGGAAACTTGCATTTAAGTTGACACTGCGCAAAAATCATATATTACCTAATCTATTTTTTGGCAATAATTGCAGAAGCCACAAAGGTTCACCACAGATCAGCTCAGGGTTCCTCAGATACCTAAAGAGGGCGCCATGGTGCCAAGGTGTTCTGAACCCTGGTTGGCTGACAGCACGAGCTCCTCTAAGTCACTTGATGTAAACCTGATGAGTAGAGGCTTTCCGGTGAGGATGCCAGGTCAAATGCATGCAGCAAACACTGACATAACCATGTTTGACAGTGAACTCTACAGGAAGTCACTCCTTCTACCTGCTATTAGACTTTATAGCTCATCTATCCCTTGTGGATAGGGGCTTTTGACCAACTAATCTAGCATATGTCACTCCATCATAAGTTTTTTGCTTATTTTGTATGAAAAGTACTCAACACAAAACACAAAGGTTTTTGATTTACAGTGGTATAAATTTTAAAAGAGTAAACAAGTCCTCACATTTGAGAAACTGTCACTGGCAAATGATTGAATTTTGGCTGACTAAAATGATAAAAGGGTTAGCTAAATCAGCATTCTTTTTTTTTTTTGTGGATTGATCTTTTTGTAGTTTGTATTCATTCAGATAAACAGTTTGAACATCCCAGCTGTACTTGCCCTGTTTCATATTCAGTTATATGCATATCCCATCTGGTAGCTGCACAGTGCAGCTATTGTCTGGAAACAGTTGTAGGTTTGGTGCCTTGCTAAAAGACAGTTGCTGATAGAAAATAGCATACTCGCTCTCCCTGCCCACATTTTTCCATTCAGCGCAAGTTTTATTTTCAACCACAATTACAGTTCTTTAACCCTCTAGGCTACCAAAATCTATTTAATTGCTTAAGCTTCAGTGCGTGTCCAACTAACTCAAAAATCAGTGTTCTGTTGGAATGAAACCCTGCTCATACTGGCACATAATTGACAGGTAAACATGATGCTTACTGGTCTAACCCTGTGTTTCAGGTCCTGCTTCTATTATAAAATACACTCTTAACTATGTGTATGTGCAGAATGTGTATATTACCAAGTCTGTGTCTATGCCTCTGTGCATGCGTGCACAAGTGTGTGCATTTTGGTGCACATGTGAGATTGGGTGGAGTGGGAAGGAACTGGAGGCTGGGGTGGGGTTGGTCACTAATATGATGTCACGCAGTGTGTGGGAGCGGAAGGATTTGATGATCATAAATCTCCATAAGCTAGGACCTAAAGGCTTACTGGCTTTACACCCATCTGTCTCCCTCTTTCTCTCTCTCTCTCTCTCACACACACACAAACACACGCACACACACACACACACACACACACACACACACACACACACACACACACACACACACACACACGTATACACGCACACACACACAAACTGACAATCCTTCAAACTCGTTCACCTCTTTTTTCATTTTCCCTCAACTTCTTTAACAATCACAGGCAAAAACACACACATGCACACACGCATAAACTCAAAACCAACACATGCATAGACACAAACTGTACTGTACAAACACACATTTAGATCAGTTTGATCAAAATGTTTTAGATTCTGCATCCAAATGAAATGTGAAATCATCATAATGATATAATGTTCCTGCAAGATTAAGATGCTCTGCCAACCTCATGGCTGCTCTCTTCTCACACACTTCTGCGCCGAATAGATCAGCACAAGCTTTTTAAGATAAACTAATCATAGGTTGTGGAGAGCACTTTGGCTGTGAAACTCATCTGAAAATGAGACAAAACACAATCAATAGCATGCAGAACATTACTACTGTGTAAGGGTATTTGGTTCTGAGATGTGGATGGATTTGTCTTGAAGTATTTTGGGTAGGAAACTAACTCCATTCTCTAGCTAAATGCTAATAAATCGTTGGCTAAGGACAAAAGATCACCCACACTCTCTATCACACATCTGCATATAACCAACCTTTGTTTGAAGGTTTGTGTTAATTTAGAGTAGATGGTTTCTCAAGTGAAATAAAAGTGGCTGGTACAGTTTGAGACTAGAGAGAGATTAGAGACATAGCAGAAGAGACAAAGTGTTATAAGCCATTAAATATTATTACAGTAACAGCTAAACATTCAGATGCCACAACTGAAAATTTTATGATGTCACTAATTTTCAGCCAAGGCTTGCTTTTTCCTTGCTATTACAGCACTATCAAAGTCATACTAAAGGAGGACATGAAAAACATCTGCCACGTTTAAGAGGAACAAGACAAGGCCAAACAACATTTTACCCTGAGTTGTTCTGGAAGGCAAATGATGGTTCCACAATTTGATTATCAGTAATAACTGTCATGTGTTGGGCGGATGCATTTTGGTGGTTGCTTTGATTACTGGACAAAGGCAGGGTTTGTTGCCCCTCGCTAGGGTACTTGCTGTTCTGTCCCAGTGCCATCACTCATCTGACAGACAGACCAAGCCTGCGAGTAAACAAGGCAGAGCAGATACTGTGATTTGCAATGCAACCTCTCCACGGTCACAGCAGTTTAACTTGGCTTCTAGAAGTAAACCATAAAAGGAATAAGTTAATATTTGATTTGAGGTACTCTTTGGTGCACCATAGGACTTTGTAATAGGTTTGGTGGTTTTAGTGTTTTTTAAATATCCCCAGGCTGCAATCAGAGCTGCAAAACAGCATTACAGCATAGGCACTCCCTTCTTTGACAACTTGTAAAGGTCTGTTACGAAATGCCGTACAGGAAACATATTGCTGTTTTACTCAATCCTTAACTTATATCACCAGTGTGGCCTGTATGCCTCTCTTCCTCTACTTATTCCCTTATGTTGTTTTTTTATGTACTGTGGGTGTTCTAACGTGAGATAATTTTCTTTTTCTTGTACTGCCATCTTGACCAGGACTCCCTGGAAGAAGATATCTTGTATCTCAATGGGACGCTCCTGGCTTAACAAATGATGAATATTATGATATTTGTATGTGGAGCAAGTAGCTGATACTGATACGTAGAGCACATAGTGACTACTTGTGTTAGCCTCTAATCTTTTGGCTTTCTTTAATGACAGTCTTTAAGTCCTGAAACTGTTTTCTAACGAGAAAACAAGCTCCCCTGCCCTCGTGAATTAAACAGGGCGTACAAAGAAGTGGCTGTAACCAGTGCATATCTAGCCAGCACACCTGAGCCCTCTGCAGCTCCGGCCGCAGCAGGCAGAGGACCGCGAACGGGTGTCGAAGGCACTGCGCATGCTCGAGGCAACTTAATATGAATTTCGCTTCGCGTCTCAAGACCTCTCACTTACAGGTACGGATTTCATCAGTTTATTATTTTGACGGTTATTTTTCATTGGCTTATCGCTCTTCGGTCGTGTGCTGTAGAGGTAATTCTTATTTCTATCGCCGGTTTTGTGTTTTAAATGCACCGCTTTTCCACAAATTCCATCTGAAATCTCTCCACATTCACAAACTCCAAGACAAACTGCAGACAAAATCAATTTGTGGTTGGTAACATTCATGCTAGCTGGTGCAGCAACGTTAGCCAGAACATTTTTGCTGCTTTGTTTTTATTGGTGTCGGGCAATATTTGCATGGCTTCTTTTCTTTCTTGCGTGTTATCTTGTGTCGGGCAGCTAGTTTTGTGTTCTGGTTAAGGTTTCGTTAGCTGCTGACATGCACGGACAAGAGCAGCTTGCGGCTAGCTAACGCTAGCAATGCTAACTTGGCAAGTGTAAATGGAAAAGGGTGTATCAGATTTACTCCGGCGGTAATGTTAAATACTCTGTGACCCGTGTGCACTGTCTTCCTCTAACGTGTTAGCCACTATCACCTGAGCTGGCTAACTGACGTTTATAGGTTATTCGACTGAACATATAGTATAGGCAGCTTTGCGTGCAATTGAAGCTGTCATCCCGATATTTTAATGTTAACTGAGGGACAAGGTGACAGGTACTGTAACGTTAGCTATTTCTGTGCTTAGGTCTTTGTGTCTTCATCTGCTGAGCCTCCAAGATAAAATTGCAGTCGTTGTTTCACCTATAGTAACGTTACCTAACCCTGTCCAGTTTTGCAGAGGTAACGTGCCAGCTCTAGTATGCTTTCCTTTAAGGCTATTAGTAGTCCGCTTCCTTTTCAGTTCAGTGGCTTAAATGTTAAAATTTCATCTGAAATACGTTAGTCATTTTAGGAGAAGTAATTTACAGCAAACGATTGTAGAACGTTTTTCAGATTTTGTAAAGAAATTGAACTAAATGCATGAAGGCATACTCTTGAGAGCAGATATTCGGTGCAAAAAACACTCATTTGCCAGTTTATTAGGTACAGCTAGCTAAAACTAATGCAGTCTGATACAAAAGTCCTGCAATAAATCCTATTATAATGTTCAGTTTTTATTGACATTGTTTTAGAGAGGTGTTGGTTTAACTGTGTGATCATTTTGGAGGATTGTTTGTGGTGCTGTTGACTTGTGTTGCTTTATATGGTCAGGTGTTTCTATTACTTCGTCCACCTCATTTATATCAATGAGGGTAAGCTAAATAACAGAAACACCTCTGTGTATAATGACAATACAGTTCAACAGCCCCACAAATTATATCCTCAGAAAATGATCATACAAATGAATTAACAACTCTTTAAAACATTTTCAACATAAACTAAATATTATGATCATCATGAAGGTAGGATTTATTTCAGGACTGCTGTATTAGACTGTATTAGTTTTAGCTAGGTGTACCTAATAAACTGACAATTAAGTGGCTTTTAGCTCTTTTAAAAAAAAACAAAAAAAACTCCTGGTTCCTGAATGGACCATGATGCAGACAGTAGCCTGTAGTGTAGACCTAATCACATATGCATTATGTAAGGTAAGTAGACTAAACTCTTAAGGATGAAGACGGGTACCTAGTATATGAGCAACTTCCATAACATTAGAATAGCCATGTTGTTAGGATGCTAATAGGATGCACTGTGGACAGGATGTGGCTATGCTATGCTGCGCTATGGGAACATCTCTGCTAAGCATTCCTGTATAGCATACAAAGTTAAGTTGTCATGATGAGAGAAATGGACCCAGTTTAAATTATTAGCACTAATGTTTAAGGGCTGGCCAGTTCAGCTAAATAGAAGCTACGCTAGGTGGTTTGGCACCTTGCTTAACAGAATTTTAAATTCCTTTAGCCTGAATGCTAAATCCTTCACATGTGTAGAAGATGGGTTGAGTATATTAGAAGACTGTGGCCTCACGGCTTTGGTTTAGTGGACCTCTTTTCATCTGTGCGGAGAACTTACATTGACTGAATCGGAGAACTTATTTAATGGACTGAGATGTCAAGGTGGCCTTTGACCTGTTAAATTGCATTTGTTGGATCTGGATTCAAGTGTGCCTTTTGTCAGTTACATCCAGTGTCAAAGGTAAAATGAACGGCTGTGTAAACATAGCCTCTAAGTAGGACAGTTAATTTCCTTGTAGATTCACCAGAAAATGCATCCAGCTTTACATACAGTCATCCATGTGGCGGATGGCAGTATGAAATGATCTGAGGGACTTTATGACTGTCATTTTCAGGACATTGCAAGTGATCTTTGGACATACATCTCCTTGTGACTTTTTGAAAAACAGTGTGGAATGATTTGATGATTGTACAACAACCATTCTCAGTATACTGTATATTGCGAATGAGATTTGGACATGCTGCTCCATGTATCATGTGGGTTAGCATTGGTAGGAAATTATTTGATGACTGCATAATATCTGGTTTGTAAATCATCCTGCATGTAAACTTTAAAGTTATAATTCCAAAGAGTTTTTATTTCCCCACAACTAGAGATTCCAGTTTAATTGATTTAATATCAAACTTGGCCTAACCAATTAAATCTGTCCAAGATGTATTTGTGCATCAAAGCTGATCTGAAGTTGTTTTGTGGCTGTTATATGGCATCACTAAGATAGCCTTGCACTGCATTCCATTCAAGCTACGGGTTTACTTGATTTGTTTTCACTTCAGATGTATGAAATTCATGATGTACAGGCTTTTTTTTCCCATCAGAAGATCTTTAATCTGATTAATGAAATTGGCTAATGTTGTTTTACCGTAAAGATTTCCTGTGGCCATTATGTAATGCATCCCTCCTAACTTGTTGTAAATCACCTCTTATGGAAAAATATATTTATAGACATGTCTTCATATCCCAAGTCTTTGCATTATCCTTAACACAGTGATATACTTAGTCTTTGAGGTAGCCACATATACACACCAATGACAGGGTTTTGTAGAAGTTTGATGATTTTCCTGTGTTCCTGACAGTGTGAGTTTAATATGACACAGAAACAATTTTGCAAGGATTTTTGTTTTTCTTTATGATGATACACACTAATTTTATGTTTTCTCTTTTGTGTTTTTCAGTACCCAGCATGGGCAGTTAAGAAAAATAGACTAGTTATCTGCTGTGTGGAGGACAGAAGGTTGTAAAACCCCAGAGCGTCCTTCCTCTCTTCCAACTCAGGCAGTCCAGCAAGTTTCCAGCACCATGGCTGAAGAAGACTATGGCAGCTTTGTGGACTGGGACCAGATGGGGGATCTGTCCAAGAGCAGCGGGCCCACCAAGGTAGACTGTAAAGATCTGAAAGAGTTCAAACAGATGGCTCGACAGGGTTACTGGGCCAAAAACCACAAACTACGGGCACAAGTCTACCAGCAGCTCATCAAAGCCATTCCCTGTCGTACAGTAACCCCAGATGCAGAAGTATATCGTGACGTTGTGGGAAATGCAGCTACTAAGAAGCCCTCCTCCCACATCCCACTGCCAGAGTTTGTGGATGGAAGTCCTGTACCAAGGTACTGTCTGAAGGCAGAGGCAGTAGCCTCAGCCCATCAGATTATCAACTGCCTGGCTGGACAGTTTCCAGACATCTCACATTGCCCTTCACTTCCAGCTGTTACTTCTTTGCTTCTGCACTTCAGCGAAGACGAAGCTCAGTGTTTTGAGCACGTCAGCCGCATACTGGCCTGCAACGAGCCAGGCAAGCGACTGCTGGACCAGACTTTCCTGGCATATGAGTCTAGCTGCATGACTTTTGGTGATCTGGCAAACAAGTACTGCACAGCCGCCCACAAATTGATTGTAGCCACAGCCCAGGATGTGTTGGAAGTCTACTCAGACTGGCAACGCTGGGTGCTCAGTGACCTGCCTTTCAGCCATGTGGTCAGGGTCCTGGATGTCTACCTAGTGGAAGGCTACAAGATTCTCTATCGTGTGGCTATAGCCTTGCTCAAGTTCTATCGCAAGCATAAAGCGGGAGCCCAGGGGGGCCAGGGCAACCAGCAGCAGCAAGATTCTAGCAAAGTCAGGGCGGACATACAGGCTTTCGTCAAGGGCATTGCCTCCACCGTCACACCCGACAAGCTGCTAGAGAAGGCCTTCTCCATCCGTCTGTTTAGCCGTAAGGAGATCACTCTGCTGCAGCTCACAAATGAAAAGTCCTTGCAGCAGAAGGGAATCACTGTCAAACAGAAGCGGTATAGTCAATAATATGATTTTTATGCTGTGAATTGTAACCATCTTTTGTTGAATTTTATTTAGAAACCAGGCCACATTCAGTGGGCTTACTTGGCAAAGCTAGAAAATATCTAGCATCAGTAAGGACATTGAATCCATCACATGTATAATGTATGATGCAGCTATACACATGTTAGAATCATAGACATTGTTCGAGTAACTTTTATGATTCAAAATTAAATTTAGTTGTTTTTTTTTTTTTTACCCATATATCTGTCACTCTGGTGAAAATGGACTTGCTTGAACTTGATTAGATGTAAGACACAGTTCCTGGACTATAAATTAAATTACAGTGGTATGCAATGAATGAGAGGAATGCGATGTTAAAAGAGTACAGGACCAAATTAGGCTTTTTTTATACAATTTATCACAAATAAACACCACAGAATATGTGGTAGATTACAATAGATGACTTGTTCAAGCAATTTCATTTGCTTCATTGGCAAGAATGTTGTGCTCTTTTAAGCTTTTTACTCTGGCATGCTCTGGGGAATGGTTTAAGTTGCTCTTGCATCCTTGTCTCACATCATGTTCTTGTTTCCTTTTTGTTTGGTTTGTGCCACACTTTTCCATCCACCATCTTCTGTCTCATCTGCACTCTACTCCTGTGCTCACTACATTGGTTCTTTTACAGTCCTAGGTGGGTTCTCTTCTCTATGCTACTCTCCAGATCTGTTTCTAATTCTGTCAAACAAAACTCATTTACTCTCGGAAGAGATATGGTGTCACAATTGCACTTCGGCTTGCATACACAATGGTAATATATAAAATGAGTGGTCAGTTCCACTAAACTCTCAAATAAATACACAACTGCTTTGAATTAATTCACACCATCATCTGCTTTAAATTGTTTTCAAAGGCTCATTCTGTACCTCTCCATCTCTGCCTGTGTCCGTATGTTTGGGCCTCTCCAGGCGGAACGTGCAACTGGCACTTAACCCAGACACCTTCTCCTCTGAGATTGTCAGTGCCAAGGAGATGCGGGACATCTGGTCATGGATCCCTGAGCGCTTTGCCCTGTGCCAACCACAACTCCTCTTTACCACCTCCACCCATGGCTGCAGCCTGAACAGGTACACTGTCCAGTGCTCACCTCAATACACTAATAAAGCTTTTGACTGCTGCTCACAATTTACATTTCGGGCCCTAGCATTTAGCATTGTGTCTCTGAATTCGATTTATGGCCAAACGGCTGAAAGGAAATATGAATGTAAACACGAAGCAAAGCTGTAAACCAAAAAACAAATGCCAGAAGGAAAAAAAGCAAAAAATAAAAAAAATTATAGGCTTGGAACAAAAACTGCAAATGAGAAAAGAGGCGCTGAGACTGCTGTACCTTTTTTATTTTTTTTTATATTGTCTATTTATATTAGACAGAGGCAACTCAATAGGAAAAGAAGAGGATCTTTTGGTTTGCATTGACCCATTTTTTTGTGCCTCTAGTACAAAGGAGTAAAAGAAAATGAAGTCTAGCTTTTTAGTTTTTTTGTTTTGTATAATTTTCAAACTTATTTGGCTAAATCTTTTCTAGACATGACAAATTTCTGTCTATGGTAGCCAAAAGGCCTACCTTTTTATTATAAGGAATTGTCATGGGAATAGAGGCATTGTAATATTAAGCATTTTATTAATTCACCTGCCTATAAGTTGGTTCTGCGTCTGTAGTGGAACAAGAATAATCTTTTAAATAAGTAATTAAGGAGCTCAGAGTTTTCAATTTACTTTAGTGAATCCACTAATATAAAGTACATGACTGTTGCTATTACATGGTCTCTTAAATATGTTTTATCTTTAGACTCAGTATTATGTGTTAATACAGTGCTGCAGGAATGAGTCCTAAATCCCGGAAATAAATTAGCATTGTTGCACTTCCGGTTCCCTCATCCCGAAGTGGGTGGGTTTTTTGAATGGGGTTTTATTCAGATGCCTGAAATAAGGTCTGTGTTTAACACAAGCAAAGTTTTATTCTGCCACATAACAATATGTCAGTAAATACCCCACTCATGATTTTTTTTTTAAGCTTTCATGTTTATTAAAAAAGGCGGTTGCTAAAAAGTGGTTACATTAAACATCATCATGCCAAACACAAAAACCGATTTAATCCCCAGTCCACCTTTACAGCCTCATCGTATTTATACTTGCGCTCTTGCATTTATCACTAAGTTTCTAAAAGGAAAGGCTTTTGTAGAAGCTAAAGTAGCTTTTTACATCTGGCAATTGTATTTAGGCTTCAAAAAAACATAGAAGTGGCGCCAATTTTTGAAGATTATTTTACTGAACAAAACGTGTATCATAAACTTTTATTTGTCACACAGCTTATTTTCTGCAATAGTCCAAAAGCCAATGGAAAAATCCCATTGTTTTTTTTGTCAAGGTAACCAGGGTGATGCTAACATCCGGGTTGGCCTACAGAAATACGTCATTCCTGCAGTACTCTTTTAAGTGAGTTGGAATGAGTTAAACTTTCCATTTCCAACATTTCCCTCCAGATTCTACTCACATTGTGAAGGCTACGAACCCACTCTGCTCCTGATCCGGACCACAGATGGTGATGTAAGTAGCATACACATAGACAGCAAACTCCGTTAGGATTCCCCCACTCAATTTAACACGTCAAAATGAATTTTAAGACGATTTTGTCAATGTGAAGAAGAAGAATGCACATTATTATTAATACAAATACATGGCATATGATAACATCCTGATGTCATAATAACAGATATTTTTGTTAAGCGTGACGCAGCTCAAATCAGTAAGTCATTGTCATATTCAGGTTTTTCTACCTGATAGTTATAGATAGCCAAATACAGTGTTAAATATGATATCTGTCCTGTCCGTATGTCCCCGGCCTTGGGTAGGAAAGAATTACTTTGATATCTAAGGTACAAAATGGGCTGAACTGTAGTCAAAACAAAACAGTATTGGTATCATTCTCAAAGACTAGATGGGTGTGTCTTAAGAAAGAAAGGTCCACAGTGGCTTTCTGCTTTTCAAAATAGTCAGGTATTATTCTTTTCCTGGACTATGTGAATTGGTGTCAAAGTTCATGATTACACAGGTGTCGTATTATTGGATTATGGTGCTACAGCGGGATCCCACCATGAACATTGGCAGTTTACAGATATCAATCTGCCACTAGTATGAAGTTAGAATTATTTAAAGGATAAAGCCAATTAGTATGAGCAAACCAAACAGATTAATTCTACCCATGTCAATTCCTTTTTCCCTCAGGTATGTGGAGCCTTCCTATCCACAGATTGGGAGGAGCGGAAGAGAGAAGGCAACAAATTGAGCTTCTTTGGCACAGGGGAGTGCTTCGTCTTTAGGGTAAGTTTATTTTTAGTGTCCTGACTAACTAGCTTCCTTACAGCAAGAAAAATCTGTTGTTTTTTTTTGTTTTGTTTTTTTTTCCACCTTTCCGACTGCTAGGAAAAAAAAGATGACTGCTAAAAAAAAAAAGGTGAATTTTAAGAAGCTTTTTGGGGACTAAATTAAGGGAAAATGTTTTTATACTGAGCAGTACTGCGATATAGCCACCAGAGGGTACCATCCACTCTGGTTTCATATGTACTTGACATTGGTTTCACTGGCCTCAAACGGCATTCATAGCTCCTATATGAAAAGCCCGCCTTGTAGGTCACAATTCACCATACGGACATTGTCTTGTCTTCCTCTGCAGAAACAACCACTCATAATGTTTAATTTGCCTGTGATAGTGCCGCATTGAGCTTTAGTTTCAATAACACCTGGACTAGAAATAGCAAAGCAGACTGGGTCTCTAATGCCTTCTGTATGAATTATTTACTTGGCTGTCTGTGTTGATGCACAGCAGCGGGATATCTTAACTAGCACACCAGTAAACACCATCATCTCAAACACTATTACGTAAACATACACGGACTGAAAACTCCTGTAACTTGATCCAGTAGTATCTGACTAGGCCTTCGCCTGACACTAAACCTGACACACAATAAGAGACAGTCAGCAGGGACTGATGTCTATCAGATGTGCAGTCAAGGGTTGGAAAGGGAAAGGAGACATATATGACATATATTCTTTGGTATAACAAAATAGTAGCCAGGTTATCTCAAAGTATCTCTTTCTATTAATGTAAAGAATTTGTTGGAATTTAAGATACATTTCTTGTCACCTTGATACTGTTAAGAATATAAGCATCTCTATTTATGTCAATATATTTGCTAATTATACTATTTTATTTAATGTGTGACCCGGGTGTGTGATTGATGATGACCACCTTACAGTAGCAGTCACTACTTTGTTTCCCTTGTTAGCTGAAGCCAGAGATGGAGCGCTATGAGTGGGTGGTGATCCGCCACCCTGAGCTAGCCTCCTCCATCAAGACCCAGGGTCAAGAGGACACTGCCTCCTCTGAGGAGCAAAACTCAGACAACAATAGCTTACAGCAGCCAGAGAAACCTGCTGGAGATCTGTCGCCCTTTCTCTCCGCTCGCCACTTCAACCTTAACTCTAAGAATACTTCCATGTTCATGGCTGGAAACTTTGACTCCATCATAGTGGGTGAGTGGATTATTACAGCATGTAATTGTTTGTATTTTGCATTTCTTGTCCCTTTTTGGATAGTATTATTATTATTATTTATTTTTTATTTTTTTTTTGCTAACTGGCCAAATATAGATAATTTTGAGTTACATAGTGAAGTTGACGGTGTATTTTACCACTGTCGACTAAAACAAGAAAAGACATTAAATGTCGGATATTAGCATTAGCCTTCCACTACATTTACCACTACATGTTGATGTAAAAATGTACATCATTGTTTTAAGTGAAAATCATTTGCAGGAATGCAGCATTTGTTCTCAGTTGCTTTTAACTTATACAAACTCTGTGCTCGTGTGTCTGATCAGGGGGAGGTGAAGGCAATGCTCTTTACATTGACTCAGAACTGAACCATGGGCGCACTGGCAGGTGCGCCACCTTTGACAACCCGCCCCTGTGTGCAGAGACCTTCCAGGTTTCACTGCTGGAAGTATGGGGTTTCCAGGATGCCATGGCCTCATAATGCTGTACACATAATCACACACTACACATTCATGGAGATCCATACATCATAGAGACATGGACACATTTTAACACGCAAACATATTAAAGCAGAGAGTCATGATCAAAAAGTCCAGTTAAGTGTTTGAGGTGAAAAACAAAGATATGCAAACATCCCTAAATCCGTCCGACAAATTCATATATGATTAACTATTTTTTATTTATTACTGCAGTTAATCCACATTTCAACATATGAACAAAAATGTGATATTTTTGATTGTTTCGTGTTTATTTTTGTATTTACAGATTTGTTTTGTATTATGGTGTACTAATTGTGTTGTGTGGTCATATGAAGGAAGTGTCCAGGACCAACTCTAGATAAAGCCAATATAAGGCTCATCTAGAGGGTTTTTTTCTTTTATGTTGGCTGTGATGTAACAATGTTCATGCTAAGCTACAATATAATCAATTTCTGAATGTAAATTCAGTACTTTATGTTCTGTGGTTTAGCTCAGTCTGCCAAATATACTGTTTACCAGGCCATGTTTAGAAACTGAGGTTTACGATAAAATGTGTGAAGTCAAGTCTTCATTTGGTGATGTGTTTTTAAATGTTGAATGAGCAACGCTAGGACGCAGTACAGTTGTACCACGCCAGTAGATCTTTAGCCAAGTCCTGTTGCATTTCCCAACACTTTTTGATTTATGCTACATATGTGGGAGATCTGCTAAATCAATGTGTTAAATGTTTCTGAGAATCAGTGGTGAATTTGAGTGTTGCCATTTTGCACCATATGTCAAAGCTTTCCTCCGAATAAGTGGCAGTGTCTCCTTTGGTATAATATATGAATACTCATGTGTATAACGGTACAAACTTTTTTAAAGTTAAAACCCTAAAGGTGTTTTTGGCTTACAAGTAATGGAGAAAAATTCAGTTTGCTCATCCTTATCTTCTTCTGATCATTTTCCTGTTACTTCCGTCCTTTCCCCTGTGAAAATAGTAACAAAAGAAGTCCAAAATTGTGCCCTGTTGGCAAAGCGTTGTTGGGGTTATGCAACCTATTTGTATCTGTATGCCCAAATACGTGCTCCAGTGAAACATCAATTGTGTAACTACAAATGTATTCTACAAGTGAAAATACAGCAATACGCTTTCAGTAGTGACTCCGTCTTTTTTTTTCCTTTTTTTTTTTCTTTTTTTAATTGTATTACTATTTCCATTTTTTTTTTTCTTACACATCTCTCACATCTCTGTCTCTGCAAAGAGATGATGACATTTCTTCAGACTGTTTCAGAAGTCTGCCAGATGCCTTTTAAAGTCAGCTGACCATGATTCAACCCCCCTAATCCCCATTTTTTTGTGTTTTGCTCCACTTCAAGTAGTTACAACTAGTATGTTTGTTCCCAAAATGACTGGTCTATTTATATTATTGTACAGAAATTGCTATTTTATTTTTAATCGTATAGTAAAAAACATGTCATATATGTCATGATTTCATGCCTTTTGTGCACCTTTTCATTCAAATTGTATGTTTTGAATTTTAAAATTACATCTTATAGGATGTTTTGTTTAAAGAAAAAGTTGCATATAGCCGCAACGTTGAACTGCTGCAAAAGTTTAGAGTATAACACTAAGGTAGATCCATGAAATGATAATGTTGGAAATTTCATATACAGCAGTTAGGTCTGGGTTAAAAACACTAAGTGACTACTAAATTACTCATATACACTGCTTGGATAGACACTGACTATTTTTGTTTGAATGTCTTGTGGATGTCTCTTCTTTGTGGAAGCTGACAGTGAGCTGCGTGACTGGAAAGTTTTTGGCAGAAATGAGTCAAATATACTTACAAATATATCTTTAACCAGCGTCTACTTTTAATAACCCGCTGTATTACAGAATTCAGTTCACTGGAGTGATTATTAGACTCCAAACTGAGAAATAGGACCCACCTCACAGACGCTGTATTTGCTATAAATGGTACAAATGTGGTAACTGACAGTTACAACTTTTATCCTCTGACTACTTTGTCAGATGTTTTGCTACAGACCTCAGTATAAATGCATTCCATGTCAATCAATGTCAATACATCAAGGCTCTATAAACAATGTATAGCCAATTTATTTGCAGTGGGTGTGGCTCAGCCCAATGCATCTGTTAATGTAGTATCTTAGACAGCAAAGTGGTGGAGTAAGTCCTTCTTTACAGTAAGTGGCATTGACTCCATCTTGCCAAGGCTGCGCTTTTCATTCAGGATCCACACTCTGCTAATCACACATGCACTTCTATATTTAGCTGCTCCTTTGGGTGTTGGTCTGGCGCATCTCCGGAAAACCATGCTTTCCAGCCTCAAGGAGTAAGATGCTTAAGTGTTAAAGCCTACACTGAGAATGGTCTCTCCTTGACCAGCCCCCACCCCTCAGCTAGCAAGGGGCTGTGGAGAGGGGATTAAGACGTAGACTAAGGAGGTCCCGACAAAAATTGTTTTGATTCACAGGCTGAACATTGCGATGGGATTATTGAGACGGTGAAGGGTCCCTGCTTCCAGTACCTGTCAAGTGTTACTGAATACATGTCAAAAATCTGCCTTATGGACTGTATTGTTCAGAATGAATGATAATAATTTCCATTATTTTTTTCAGGCTATTGCCGTATTAATATAGGATTAAAGCTTTTCCATTTCCACAACATCAGCATTTTTTATTAAATGATCAAAAAAATGAAACATTCTTCATCCCAGTAAAATTGTGTTGTGTTTTTGGTCACACACTGAAACCAGCCCATGTGGGAAAAATGCCAAACCTGAGAGTAGCTTAGCTCAGTAACTTCCTTCATTTAGACCCTGGTCAATCTTACACAGAGTGGAGCTCTCTGTACAACTGTATCCTGGTCTGATCATATATCACAGTACCACTCAAAGATGAGGGGGCTAGATGTTGATCACTTGTGTTGATCACTCTGATATATTGTATTCTAGATTTATATTATACTGCTCATAAACAAATGATGCTTTATAGTACATCTTTTTTCAATTGATGGAATCATGTTCTAGTGAGAATTTCTCGCATTTCCGTTTGCTCTCCTTAAAAAGCATCTCCCAGACCAGCCCTCAACAATATGGCTTGTTCTTATCTCCTCCTCTTACAACTTATTGATTAATGCCAGTCAAGTACAAGAGCACCCACCTAATCGTTGTATCCATCCATCCAAAACAAACAGGAAACAATAATGTGTAGGTACATTGGCTGTTATATTACTGCATGTAGTCAAAAGAGCTGGTTGCAAATGTCAGCTGAGCATGTGTCCAAGACAGGAACATCATAATCCAACCTCAGCAGGCTGCATCCATATCCTCCTAATAGAGTAGTGGACCAATATGTGTTCAATCAGAAGAGAAAGAGAAAAAGACATTGGAAATCATCTCATTCATTTATGACCTTTTTGTTATCAATGCATCAGTACACACACACACACACACACACACAAACACACAAACATATTCTCCAAAATGATGCAACCTTGCGTTTGGCAGCTGGAGCGAGATGTTGGCAGAGTAAAGTGTTCGAAAGGAAGGAGGCCTGTGATGCTGGTGTGGAAACTGCATCATGAGTGAAGAGGCTTTACAGTGCTACGGGGGGGAGGGAGACTAGCCAATGCTGAGAGAAGGATGGATGGAGCGATGGATGGAGGAGGAGGAGGAGGACTGCACAGGCTCTCTCTGACTCACACACACACACACTTCTCCTCTCCTATGGTGTCCGAGCTCTCTCGACCCCTCCTCTTTCTGGATCTCTTGCCCTGCTCTTGCTGGGAGCTGTACAGTGGAACGGGGGCTTCTCGGCTCCCTCCCCCCACCACATACACACTCAGCCTCCAATTCTCTCACTCTCACGCTCCACACTATTGCATATCACAGCTGACTGTGAACCACCTTCTGCTGCATGGTAGAGTCCTGGTGCAAAATGTAGAAATGTGTTTGAACATATGCAACATTAGGAATTTCAGTATTTGGGGAGATCGCTTTAATCAACGTTGTGGTTCTTTTTGAGCAAGACATTCCCATTACATTGTATTTATACATTTGAAAGAAATAGTGTAATGTCTTGGTTTTATTTCCTTTATAGCTAGGATAACGAAAGCACCATTTTTCTATAGATTAGCACTGTCTCCACACCCTTTTGCTTATCCCCATTATTTCATCCTCCTGCTTCTGAAGGGTGGATGCGTAGATATTACAGGGAAAGCCTGCAGCGGAGCACACCAAATTGATGCCTTATAGGGGTGACCTTAAAAAAAATTTTTTTTTTAAAGACACTGTCTGTGTGCAGAGTAAGTTATCCATCATTTTAAATCCACACTTCTTGTTTCATAAATGCGTTGTGTGGCACAGTATATCATTAGTGTACTTTGTTTTAGTGCGCCCCCCCCACACACACACACCCAATCGATGATAGGTTTTCTCCGTACGGCCAGTCAGGTGATATTTTCCGCTTCGCCATTTTGTGCTGCTGCGCCGGGTATTTATCACAAGAGTCGTGACTATCCCGTTTACACTGCTAGTTAGGTGGTCAGACGGTTCTTAGTATACTCGGTTTTGTATTCCCAGACTGTGGCCTTCGACAGGTTTCGCGAAGTGCGATTTTCGATCCTTCATTAATAATTAATTTTGTACATTTAGTTTATTTTTATACTGTGTGAGGAAGAATGTCGACCGAAATCCCCGAATACTCTCCGTTCTTCGCAGTGATGGGTGCCTCTGCGGCTATGGTGTTCAGCGGTAATTATCAAACGATTACCTTTGTTGGTCGAAATTTCTTTGTGTGCATTTGCTCCTAATCTCTTTTGCATTAGTATTATTCCAAACAGGGTGCTTTGGATTGTCAATCGTGGTGCGTCTCTTGAAACTGAAAGCCATCCGCTAGCTTGGCTAAGGTTAACGTCGCAATGCTAATCTTGAGCTGTCATTTATTTAGACTTAGCTGTTAAAACCAGCGAGTTTGGTTTGTTCATTTGCCAGTGTTTAGTTAATATTAGTAAGTAAATACGATTATTGCTGCTAGCCTTTCTGGCTGAATGACAGACAGTTAAAGACCAGTCAAGACTAGTTAGCTAGCTGATGACGACTACACAAGTTAGCTTTGACGTTAGCTTAGTTCGGTTGTGTAGGCTCTAAGCTTTATCTGAATCAAAATGACAAAACAGTAACTCATGCGAACTGATCAGAAAATTTTACCATATTATTATAGTTTTGCGTTTTGTTTAACGGCAGATTTTTTTTTTTTTTATCCCCCACAGTTAGCTGCTTGTTATCTTGCTACACTTAGCAGGAGATAAGTTAGGTTGATTCTCTCCTTTGCTGCAAGATGCCACACGACTGAATGCGGGGTTTCAGGGTGTTACAAGCAATAGGTGATACGTTTTACATGAAATTGTTTATTTAATGTAGCTTGAACGCTGAAATCATTAACCATTGACATTAAATAATTGAACTGAGGTCGTTCTGCGTAAAATGTTTTCGGTTTTTGGAACAACTTGCCATCTTTCAAACCGATGGTCTGACATCTAATTTAATGCAAGTCATTTTAAGCTGAAAATCGCTTTTTCTTACACCTAAAGTGACCATTGGAAACCAGGAGCAGCCTGTTAACTTCCCTATTGCTCAAAGGAACGACACAAGGTCACATGATTACCACATGATGAGACTTCTGACCTGGAATTGCCATTTGGCTACTGATCTTGGGCATTAATAATATAAACGAAAAAGTTAACACGTTTTGACTCAGTTCTAAGAAAATATAGCTAATTTTACAGAAGACAAGGGGTTTTAATAACACAGTTGCTATCGTTGCTTTGGATAGTAAATGGGAAGTGGCACAGGAAGTGAACTTTGAAAGTGGTGTGTTTTTTAGAATTAATTATACTTGTTTTATGGATCCTTTTCTGGTTTACTATTTTTCTTCCCTTAATCTAAGGAACTGCATTATATGCCAGTGCTATGCTGCAACACAGTAAAGGCCTACATTTGACTAGGCTGAATGGTGGGATGGGTGCAGCACCAATGGGAAATCAGCAAATTACTAATTGACCGTGTCACGGAGGGCTTGACCCGCTGTAGCTAGAGGCCTTTTGGCAGAGCTGGCTCATTTATGGTAGTGAATGGTACATAGGTTTTCACTGAGGGTCATCTCCAGTGAATTGCTGTAGTACAAGACATCGAAAGCTATATGCAAAGAGCTTTCTCCGAAATAATATAATCTTGAATTCTGTGCCCACCTTTTCTTTTGTCTTATCACAAATCTTTACAACCACATGCCTATTTAATAGTCAAAGAGTAAAAGAAATGTTTTAAAACGCCTTTTAACAAATCATGTTGGGCTGCATAATAATGAGAAATCTCAGAAATTATTTTGAGCTGGAGACCAGCATGGTGGTGGTGGCGTCCCCTGAGGCTGGCAGTAGTACTAGTCTGTGGCGGTGAAGGAGTGACAGCTGGGGAATTAGCTAGTGGGGAAGGGATCATGCTGGCACAAAGCAGGGATGCAGTATTGGTGGGATGGACAGGGACACTTGATGATTCAGGCTTCAGCTTGAAGGATCATACTGTATTGTGGAGTCATTGACAGGAAATTGTAGCTTGGGCTCCTGTAATGTCGGTTACTGTAGTCTACACAAGCTGAAGAACTATGGCTACAATTTGAGATTGTCATCGTCCATCAATGTGTCATGTCTTGGGGCAATGATCCAACACTGAGGCTGTAGAATGTTGAAAAAAGTTCTCACCCCAGTTGAAGATTTCTTGAGGGGGAAAAAAAAAATATATATATATATATATAATTTGAATAATTAGCCTGTTTTCTGGAACAGGCGGTAAGTTGCTGTGATCGTATGGTGTCAGGTGATTTTTGCATTGTTTTGGTAGTCTGGTAACAGTTGTGAGGGCTGCCTTTAAGTGATGTCCGACTCAGAACAGGTGACACTCACAGGGTGTTTTTAACCATGGGAGAAGTACCAAAGTCCTTATTGGCAAGTCTCACCACTTGGTGGTCATTTTGAAGGCACCCCTGGGCAGTTATTTCAGGCTAACAAGACCAGGTCCCTATGTAAATGAAAGGGGAGAGGGCCTTCACTTTCGGTAGTCACCGGGACATAAAAACTACACATACAGAATCACCAGTAAAATTGTATTAAACCCGTTTAAAAAGTTTGGTGACTTTGCCCCAAAATTAGGTTTTAAAATGCCCCCCCCCCCCAAGTTATACTTCTACTAAGTGTTCGCAAGGTTTCGCTTGCGTCAGTCCAACAACACGATTGGTTTGATATTTTTCCCATTCAGCTGTTTATAAAGCAGGGATATGTGTAATATGACCGCCATCTTTGGTGTTACAGACTTTTCCATTTAAGATGCTTCAAGTGGTTTGTCTCCTCTCTTATAACATTTCTGAAAGAACCACTCCTGCTGTGATAGCTGTGCTGCAGTGGTTCTGATTCCCCACTCCTTTAAGCTACTATCTTACCCAACAGCCCACATCTTTTCCTCTTCTCTCGGCCAGAACAGTTAAAAGATAAAGGAAGCTTACATCCTGGATAATTTGACACAACCGATAAATTTACTCATAGTGTTGTTGACCGCAATTTAAGATCGATGTGTGTTCAGTGCAGTGTGTGCTTTTCCAATTTCCTTTTCAATTGTATGCATATACCTTCTCAATAGGATAGCCTACAAACTGTTTGTCACTGAGGAAGTTATTTTTTCTGAATAATCATTATTCATTATTATGCTTTCAGTTCTTTGACCTTTAATTCTCATTCACATTGTCAAGAGGTGTAATTGGTGACGCAGCATGTATGCTGTAGATATCCCTCAGCTTTGGATGCAATAGTTTGTTCAGTGTGTCAGATAATTTCTGTATGGAGCCTCATATCTTTAGACATTATCCAGCCAACCTGCCAGTTTTGTAAAACTGGAAAACAGTTTTACAACTATGAGTTTCCTGGTTTTGTTATTTGTTCCTTAAAACCAGTGCTTCCCCATTCAGCCACTACTCAGAGCGATCAGTCTCATTTGCTTGCGTGGGCATTTTGCCTGCGAGACCATCCCTCGCTGGATGGCCCCCTCACGTGTTCTGACATAAGAAGAGGCATCACAAGGCGTCACAAGGTGTCACAAGGCGTCACAAGGGCATCCCATACATCAAATATTTTGCAGGGAGAAAAAAGGGGTAAAAGCGCTTTACCTAAAATGAGGGGATTAGGATTAAAACCCAGAGGCTGTGCCTCCGCACCACTGCAGAAGCTGCCCTGCCACAACATCAAACCTTTAATCATCAGGACAGAATGGCAGTGTTTGAGGAGTCCAGTGTTTCTTTCAATCCTCACCCGTCACACCTCAGTGAGGCCAATCTTACAAAGAAAAAAATTGAGTCAGAGGAGAACATTGCTGACGGTAACTTATTATGAATGGATGGGCGAATTGCTAAAAGAAACAGCTGTTCAGAGGAAGGCTTAGGTGTTTCCAGAATATTGTCAAAGTTTTTTTGGGTACCTAAATTACAAGATTTGTTTTTGGATCAGCCATCTCGGTCAGCATTTACATTGAACTGCACATGGCATCAGTCTGGTGATAAATCGATATCAGTAGTTTGGGACGTGGCTGGCTACCATGTGCACACTTTGAAGATTGGCCCACGTCATCTTCCTTTTTGCCTCTAGATCCGTTTCCCCGAAAGCCTCACAGCTCTGAATTAACCAGAACTATCTCCGGGCGTGCTGAACACATTGTCCCGAGAAATGTGAAAACACAGTACCTCAGGCTGTATGCACAAGGCTGTCTTCCAAGATATCTCAAGAGATTTTTTCAAATTTCATCATCATATGTATGTTGGGGAGCCAAGAAAGCTACATTGCAAGCTCATTTGACTTTTTTTTTTTTTTTGTCAATGCAATAGAGAGACTGCAGAGGAGAGAGGCTATATTTAGCATCAAAGCAGCATCTACGAATCTGAAAACAGGAAACATCTCCAACTCTTTCAGAATAAATTGCATGTAAATATGTGATTAATACTGCTGTATAGTGGAAGTACTGCAAAAATGATGACCCATATAGTGAGCATATATCGACAAATATATTAGATGCTATGCTGTGGTCACTGTCAAATCTCTCTGACAGGGAAATCCAGTCAAACCAGCCTGTCTTTGATTCATGACAGACTGCCCTGCTCTGACAGGTTTTGTTGGATGTTGTAAAAGATTCTTTCATCTCACCAGGAAGGTGTTCAATTCTTTTTTTCTGTGCAGAATTATAACCAGTTCTTGATGTATGGTTGCTGTTCTATATTTGGTTATAAATAGTTTCTAACATTAGAGCAGGGTAATTAATGATTTTTCACTCTCCTCCTCCCGTCAGACTTGGTTTTGTGTGTGTGACATAGGTGGCACTATGTTTTCTCCTCGGCATCACAGGCTGACAGAGTCAACAT
The DNA here is from genome assembly GCF_016859285.1 of Xiphias gladius. Lineage (NCBI taxonomy): Eukaryota > Metazoa > Chordata > Actinopteri > Istiophoriformes > Xiphiidae > Xiphias > Xiphias gladius. The sequence continues at coordinate 13,628,563 of NC_053408.1, forward strand.
GCTGATTAAGCTTTTTGTTCTCCTCCTTCCCCATCATGTTACGGTGATACTAACCAGAGGACTGTAGACTGGAGATAGCAAACAGCAGATGTTGAATGAGTGTGTCCTGCTAGTCCTCCCTGGTACCTATCCTGTACTAATGCTGGCTCTGGAGAAGGGGTATCCTGCTTCTCTTGTGATGTCAGTAGTTCCCTGTGTGCCAAGGCCTTCTGAGGCTTTTTCATTCAGAGAGTGATTTATGGCCTGAAGCAGTTTAAGGAGATGAGACACAAAACGTGACAAGGCAGATTTTTTGTTGCATGGTATCTTCTTCAGTAGAAATGAACGCAATCTGGTATTTCCATTCGAACGCAAGAAAGAAGTGTAGCCATGTTGGGTTTTTTTTTAAGGGGAACAGAAAGTCTTCAGTTTTATTTTTGCTCCATCTCTTATTTCACTTCTTCCCCATTATTTAGCTGTACTTTTCGTCAGTCTGTTAGAGTATTGTATCTTGCAATGTGATGTGTGTACTTTAGTTTGCTGTCTTGTTTATTTAACTAAAATTTTCTTCTCTCTCTTCACTGTCAGCCTTGGGAGCAGCCTATGGCACAGCTAAGAGCGGTACAGGAATTGCCGCCATGTCCGTGATGAGGCCGGAGCTCATCATGAAGTCAATCATCCCCGTGGTCATGGCGGGTATCATAGCCATCTATGGCCTGGTAGTAGCAGTGCTGATTGCCAATAACATCTCAGAGAAGGTCACCCTCTACAAGTGAGTTAAATTCACCAGTCATATTTTTAATCATTTGTGTTGTCTACATTTCAATTAATTTATTTATCAACACATCTCTACAGAAAAGTTTTGTATTCTGGGGCAAAATTGAGTAGGAAAGCCTCATTTACTTGGTTCTAAAGCAGTAGTGATATGGCCCTGTCACCGTTTAGGCCTGTCATAAGCCATAACCAGAAGAGAAAAACAATTGCACAGACATTGGTGTTCTATTGTCACTTCACTACAAGTAATTCCCCAAAACCAACAATAAACTTTTCCCACTTACAAGTTTTCATCTGTGTTGCCATGGCCTTCATGTAGCTCCACTATCCACCAGCTCCATTAATCTTAAACTATTAAACATATAAGAACCATACTGTTCCACTGAATGACATATTTCTTTATCACAATGAACACAGCCATTGTGGTTAAACAACCCAAGAACTGCAGTTTGTCTTATCACATCACTGCACATGCTTGGGTCTTTCCCATGTTAACCACCGGTCTGCAGTTTAGACTGCCTGAAAGAGGTCCAGTTGTCATGCCCATTCTCACCAATGCAATTATATTGCCCTTTTTTTTTTTTTTTTTTTTTAATACTTTTTTGACAACATAAATTTTATGGCACAGAGGCTTAATGCAAATATAATAACACCAGCCTTAACATTTAAATTTTACTGGCATTTAATTGAACATGTTTTGAACATGAGCAAATCTGCAGTGAATTGTTAACCCAGATTACTCGATCAGAGTAATCAACATCCTCGTGCTGACTAACACTTGTCCTTGTGTCTGTAGGAGTTTCCTTCATCTGGGAGCTGGGCTGAGTGTGGGCCTCAGTGGGCTGGCAGCAGGTTTTGCAATTGGCATTGTTGGCGACGCAGGCGTGAGAGGCACAGCTCAACAGCCCAGGCTCTTCGTGGGCATGATCCTCATCTTGATTTTTGCTGAGGTCTTGGGTCTCTACGGGCTCATTGTTGCCCTCATTCTCTCCACGAAATAAACACCCAAACATCTCCACTACAAGATCAGTCCTTTTATGTTGCTGCTGGAGAAAAAGTGCAAAACGGGAAAAAATTGTAAAGTATCTGCCGCACAAGATGAAAGAAGTGAAGGCGGGGAAAAAATGAATTAAAATGGCTCCATAAATATGGTCTTATCTCAATGTGTACAGTCGTCCCAATTTGATAGTCAACTTGTAAATGCGCAATGTAGTGATTTGTCTGTCCTGTGTGTGCGTGTGTGTTTCAACTGTATGATGAAAATTCCTTTTTTCCCTCCACTTATTTTCAGGCCTTGAGGCCAGCTGAGGCAGCTTGGCCTCTGGTCTTAGAGAGCTGACCAAAGGGCCACACAGCTTTTTCTCCTCCCAAATCGATTTGGGAGTTGACACAATTTCTGCATTAATCTTGAGGATCTATTTGTAAAGAGAAATGTGTATGGACTTCAGATTTTTTTCCACTGATTTTATTTATAAGAAATTGTTCATCGAACTGTTAAATGCAGCAAAAGTCTTTAATTCCCCAGGTTATATTATACATATATATACAGACATATAAATATCTATCTAGATAGATTTAATGCACTGTGGGTTAATTGTGATAAGTGGTTGGAATTCCTCTGGATGTAATTCTTGGTTTAATAATTAAGACTGCCTTTAGTATGTTGCTGGTGGAGTGGGAGTTCTGTGTGTAGCTGTACTCTAATCATTACGCAAACATTCTCAAACTTCAGTGTTTTTCCTGTAGTACTGTTGTTTGCATTAAAGGTGTGTGCGCCCCATGTTGGGTCTCACAAGTGTAATTTCCAAAATTCATCTCCTCTCCATCTTATTCACACCCCCACCCCTCACCCCCACAAATCTGTGGCTGTACTTCATCTCTTCCACATTCCAGCCATTAAAATCCTGCATGGGTTTCAGTGTTTTGTTGCTGTTGGATATGAAACTGAAGAGCAGGCTAGTTTCAGAAGATTTAATCCAGATCAAAAAGCTAGTTACATATAGTTCCTGCAAAGAAAACAAAACAAGTTTAAACAACACCAGAATACTTGATGGTACTGTTTGTAGCATGCAACAGCAATCAGTGAGATTAGTGTGCAAGTTTGGCCTAGTTTCATGCAAGGACCGGTCTAATTTGATCTGGAGTGTGTTTTCTGAAAATGGACCTGCAGCTGACGCATTTACTGAAGCGCCAATCTGCAATCCTGTATTACCACTGGTATTGAAGTTATCCTGATGTGTCGATGTGAATGTTTTCACAATCGAATTAAAGAAGATTCCAACTTAGTTTTGACTGGCGTCCAAACACACAAAAGATAGTGTTTTTAGTACTGCATATCTCACTGTGACTCATTTAAGTACTGTACAAGCAGCATGACTTTTTTTTTTTTTAGCATATTTATTACAAAAGTATGCCCAAAAAAAGGATGTCAAACAAAGACTAGATGAATTGCTGTTGTACAGTATTCATCTCTTCCTGTTTCACTTTGAGTGACAGATATTCACACTTTCAAGCACTGAAAGATAACTGCACACATGGCCTGTACTGTACTGCTGGCAGTTACAGATTTTAAGAAACAAAGCAGAAAAGAAGACAATGAGTGATCAGTTTTGTGTGATGTCTGACTGTACAAGACAAAATGCAACATAAAAATCATGACATTTGCACAATGACTGATAACTACATTATTTTCACACAGCCTACGTGCTTAGATGTGAACTCAATCCAGGAGTTTCAGCAAATTAATGTCATGGCTCAAGCTGTTTGGAGACTGTTGAGCAGAGTCTGTGAAATGCTGTTGATAGCACTGAAGGTGGCACTGTCAGGAAACGACTGTGTGAAGTCTTTGCCCTCCTCTATACTGCTGCTGAGCAGAGGGTCCAAGGGCACAGAACCTGAAATGGAGAAGACATAATGTTGATTACTGAGCGTCTTGAACCAATTAACAGCACCACGGTAGTTTCACTGTATCACACCAGGTATATTACTGGTGAGAAGTTATTCACAGCTACCTTATGCTTCAAAGTAGCACCCTCAAGTCACATCCTAATTATTGATAATCAATAGTGAAAATCAAGAGTGTTTAGGGGCACCGACTTAGCAAATACTGTAAAACCATCTCCAAAAGACTACTGTGACACAATGTATTTTCCATTGCTGGCGAAAGCTATGCAGCACTGTCACATACAGCTGGCTTCTCACTGCCACAGGGTAAGCTGAATTAGCTGCATCATTACTCAAAAGATTGATCCACACCCAAGGCAGATGACCATTGATGGAAACCCTTAAATAATCTATTAATTTGACCATGAATGATTGATTAATATGTAACATTGCCGTCATCAAGGAATTTTAAACCTCCTGCTGCACTGAAATCTGGATCAACCATTTTAGTAGCATTGCAGTGACGTAAGATGCCTCCCAAATCATGAATGGTCGCTGAGGAGTGATGCGCATTTGCAGTGTGTTGTGACACCTTGTGTCAGCAAGCTAACTTTACATGTAATACAATCTCATTGGTCTCACCTAGGAATGCTGATCCAGTCAGTTTGGCCAATTCTTCACCACCACCCTTTGAGAATATATTACTGCATTCCTGAACAGAAAGAGTATTTATTAAAATAGATACAGTCTGGCTACACAGAACCTTGCCAAAAATTGTTTGGTTTTTTTTTGTTTTTTTCGGTCAATATCTAATAAAGTAAATATTTAAAACAGAAATAAAGGCAGTTGCTTAGTTTTATATTTCTTCATCTTTATATCCTTTCACACTTAGATGACACGCAATACTGTAACTACAATTTCATTAGCAGGTATTGGTGATTCAAATCTGAATGGCCCAAACAATAGTATGAAAGTTTACTCACAGAGCAGTGTGGACAAACGAAGCCACTCATGTTCTCTATAATGCCCAGGATTCGTACACCTGTCTTCTTACAGAAGGTGATCTCTCTCCTCACATCCCCCGTGGATACTGCCTGTAGCAAACACAAGACCAGCAAGAGCAATTTTCACTGAATGTCATGCATCTGAAGGGGTTTCTGGTTAGGGTCCAATCTAAAATACCGGTAATATGCGGTGAAACTCAGCAGTTTTTTCTGATAATAATGGTTCTGACCGGGTGGATTCAAACAATGCACATTTGTTAGTAGCATAACATGATTTTAGTAGCTTTATTGGTGCCAAGATGTTAGCAATGACAGAAATCAGAATTTAAACCTGGCAACAAATTGTCGGTCAGTGTTTTCGGTTTTGTCTGCCCTGGTGAATTTTCCCTTTTACTTCAAATGAAAACGCACATGCAAGACCACATACAGTATATGACAGAGCGTAAACAGCCAAAGCTAAATTTTGGAGGTTATTTTTCAGTGTAAACCTTGCCTTACTGTGTCCCCCACATGCTTCATTTGGTCTAACTATATACAGTTGGGTCTATGACTCTATGAGTATACCTGCGGTGTGGTGACCAAAACGGCTCCATCCACTCTGTGTTTTTTAAGGTTCTCCAGCACAGCCAAATGCTCATCAGATGTCCCTGGCGGTGTGTCCACCAGCAGCACATCCAGCTCTCCCCATGCTACATCTGACACAAACTGGCCAATCAAAGCTACAGAGCAGGACATTCAGAAACGGGTCAGATAAGGAGCAGAGGAGGATGAGTTCAAGTTCAAGTGCAAGGCATGCAGCACAGGGTTTGTGTTGAGACATACAGTATATCACACTGATTTATTATTATTTTATTACTGTGCGACTCCTTCAAAAAGAAAAAAGAAAAAAAATGTGGAAATATGGCTGTATAGACCCTTTGAATAAGTGCTGTGCCCAAATGTTACCTCTACTAAACAGTATCACATACCAGTAATGGAATTTAAAACTCGAGAATAGTACACCTGTTTTCTTGGGCCCCCTCCACACCACCGCTTCGTCTGGGTCCTCTAATAGGAAGCCGATGGACATGAGGGCCAGGCTCTTCTGGGCATCAGTGTAGACTGGCACCCAGCCTGAGTCACACTGGTGCACATCTGGCCGGCCCACACTCAGCATGCGCGGGATACTTGGCCCACACAGGTCAACGTCCAGGATACCGACCTGATGAACATAATTGTATTACATTTTTTTTATACCGTTGGGGTTAGGTTAGGGTGCATAGAGTTTGGTTGTATTTCTGGACATTTGTATGAGTGCAAGTCAGGTATTGTGTGCAGAAAGAAACAAAACTGATAAATACTGACAGTAGAAATGACGGTGATTGCAACTGCTTTACAGCGAACAACATGTGGACTATTTAATACACAATGCACATGCATTATATCCAGCTACGGCATATTTAGTAGCCTCTCAGGATGTTTTAAATAGGATAACAACATGTCAGCTTATACACATAGCTATTCTTTGAGCTCACCTTCTTGCCAGCATGCCTGAGAGCCAGTGCCAGCTCTGTGGTGATGGTGCTCTTGCCCACACCTCCCTTCCCTGACAGGACCAACACGACATGCCGGACCTGGGCCAGGCTCCCGTCTCCTATGAAAAGGAGAGGGGAGGGAAAGGGTCAGATCAGCATGAGCGCAGCAGATGCATTAAAGTGTTATTTCTAAATTGTAAGCGTCAGTAAATTATGTGAGAGGGTAATCTGAGCCGTCGACGTTATCTCGAACAAGGGTCCGAGAGAAATGTCGCAGTTAGGGACCGGGGTCACGTTTCGTCAGCCGAGTTCACGAGTCAGGCTCACAGTAAGTAGGTTAGTTTCTTGTGAACAGTAGTCAACATTAGTCACTATGTGACAGCTTCGTCTTACAAACAGTAACTTCTCTGAGATTGAGGAAAACCTTTCGGTCAGTTATGAACGATTTTAGAGGTTTTAGCAGCTGACAAGAGTTGAATGTATAAAACTTAAGCTAATTTCCAGTTAGCTTCTGCTAGCCAGTTACACAGGCTATTATAGAACACGCAGCGGTTTCTGTCAGCTGCCATCTATTAGCATGAACATACACATCTAATGTAAGACCACACAGGCTACAAGTAAGGCCGAGCCCTCCTGAAAGCTTTACTGAACGACAACTTCGACCTACCATTATTTTGTTCCATATTCTGGGTATGGGGATACAACATGCACACAGCACAGGATTGAACTACTTCCGTTTGTCGTCACGGTGCCAGCTATCCAATAGCACAGCACTTTTCTTGCATCTAGGTCCAACCTCTCTTGCAATGGCACCAATAGGCTGTCGAGGCACACCGTGGTGCATTTCATTGCCCGCAAACTTTCAGAATCTGCATTAGCATCGCTGGTTAACTTGTAAATGACATCCTAATAACGATAGTAACAACGTGAGCTAAAACCAAATAGTTGGCTCCAAATATATTTTTTGTATATGGACTTAATTAATGAATTAATTAATTAACATTATGCCCGTATGCAACTTAATAATCCCAAAATCTTTATACATGCGATATTAATCACTTAGAATCCTAATTTAACAAAATAATTAACGGCAGCATAACAAAGATGGCAACAATGTAAATGTTTGTATTATATACAGTATTTTAGGTGTGGTAAATGAGAAATATAACCAAATACCAAGTATATTATAAAAGCTTTTGAGCACATGATAGGTATTCCCCTCCCTTGTATTATCATCTCAGCACACACCAATCCAACTGCGCAAAGGCCATAAACCCCTCCTCCGCACAGGTCCTATCCGATAAGCACAAGATGAGGGCGTGGAGAACTAATGTTTACGTACGGCTCGCTGAGAAGTGGGACAGAGTGGAGACTGCACCTGTCACACGGTCGGCCACAGAGGCACGCCGGCTTGCAAATGAGCCACTGCAAGACGGTGTATAGGAAGACCACAGTAAGGTAAGAGCACAACTGCCTCTGAAGTGGAAATATCCCTGCTGCACTCTAGGTGACTGAGTTTTAAGTTAAAGAAACAACAAAATAGGCACTGGGTAGTGCAACATTTACTCAACATACAAGCAGTATTTGCTGAGAGATTTGGGCATTTTTGCTGATATTGTCTAGAAGGACTTACGGTAAGAATTGGAGATAGTCTTACTGCACTGACTTGTCTAGTGAGTAGAGGATGAGATTCAGTTGCATGAGAATGGAAACTCTGGGCAGGACACAGACTGGTTTGATTTTTTTATAACAGAAACATTTTCAATATTTAGTATCTTAAGCATAACTCCTTTGTATCGCCGTCACACTCCCATTGCAGACTGCATTCATATCATATCCATCAGAGCACTGGCTGCCAAATGTACTGTCATTTGGGTTGTCCAGATGATGCGTTTACAGTATGTAGGGTAAAGCCCAATTAAAGTGAGACTAGCTCCAGACTAACTAATCTAAATTATTGGCATTTATCTCCCGCACCTGCTTGCAAAGCAGTTACCAGCTGCTTTGTTCAGTGCCGGCATTAACCGAGACATGCTATCAGGTGGAGGTACAGAGTGCTGAGGAAATAAAGACTCTTCTTGAGGTTTGAAGTGTCAACTACAGAATATTATAATAAATGTATAACACTCGTTATACAGAGTAAAAACTCTTTAAATACTTTTCTAATTGATTGTAATGATTACCGACTGTGAAGGTGACAAATAGTTCAACACAGATAGGTTTTTTAAGAAGCAAACACACTTGTCAGTTCTGTTTATGCCCAGTTTTCCGTGTCATAAAGGCCGCAAGAGAGTGTGAAGTTACCAAAAGAAGCCAACAAAGAATTATGCTTGTGTTATTACATACTGTATGGATACAAACTGAACTGAAGCAGAATTCAAATAATGATCTTGTCAGTGGATTTGCAGCAAGTGCATCAACTTCACTGATTGCTTAGTCTCTGTTGAAACAGTCTCAATAAAGCAAATGCAGTGATTCAGCTTTTTGTTGTTCTCTGTCATGATGGAACCAACTTAACAAAACTTAAACTTCTCCAAATCTTATACAAGGAGATCATTTAATTCTTTTCACAGACTAATTAAACTATTAATTTAATTAGTAAGGTGTCACAGTCAATATTAGGACAGGTGTAAACGTAAGTGCATTAAAATATATGATTTATGCTCGGTACACATTGTAGTCACTAGGTTAGGTGACCTTGTCTGGTTGTATCTCGCCTGATGAAGCTAGCTAACATGCTGCCACAGAGGCAAAGCAGTGGCCTGGGTTTAAAGGTTGAGCAAGCATATGGAAACACTTCCTGCTGCCAACTGTGGCATATGGGACAGATAGAAATAGGCAAGCTACGACACAAATTTTCTGGTCTCTGTAAGAGACCAGAAATCTTTCCCTCACAGTGATATTTTGCAGCTTCCTACTGACTGTAAGAGCTGACTAAGAAAGTCAACAAACTGTTGAACTGAGAAAAGTGCCTATAGTCAATGTTTCCTATTCCTATGTGTCCTTTAAGTTGTCCAACAAGTTTGTGAGATATTTGAGGAACATCATGAGAATGCAAGGTAGCTCACAAGTTTCCTATGCAGCCTCACGAGTTGGAAAAACAAGGAATTTAGTTCAATCAATTTTGGGGAAAAACACTTAGCACCCTAAAATTCATTAGTTAAACTTCATCTTTGAAAATGAAATAATTCAGACAATTTAAGATTATATACTCTGGACATTACTTTAAGATATTTTTCATTTGTTTGAGACCTAACTTTGCAGTTAAACTCATATTCAGTTGAATCAGTATGGGGTGAATTCTCTTCAATGTGGAATAGAAAGTTATATCTGTAACTCTTCCTTGAATATAGCCTGCTAGGTGTGGAAAATGTGTAATCGGATACGCACATGTATGTGTTACAAATTAATTTGTCCTCAACTAACAAATCCTAAAATAAATAAGTAGTGAACCAGAAGTTCAACACTGACCTTGTTTGACTTGAATGTGAAGTACATGGCCCACTGTACAGATACCAGCTGGTCATAAGGCGTCGGGTCTGCTGTCCACAGAGCTGCCATGCTGAGAGGAGGCAGAAACGGCCGGGCTCGGCATTTGGCCTGGAGCGAAATTCAGCAAGAGGCAGATGCTGTGGCAGTGATCCAGACTCTGGACAGAGAGGAGTGGGAAGGCCAGACGACACAGGTGAGACACGGGGGTTGTCAGGGTAGCACAAAAGTTGAAATTGGGTTAAACATGAATAGAGAAGTGGAGTTGGGATTTGAAAAGAGATGATGTAATGGGATATTTAGATGTAATGCATATTTGGTATAATTTGAGAATGATACACTTACAAGCATCATTTACTAGATGTTAAAGAATAAGAATAAGTTATATCCAGTGTTTTTTTCTGCAGGAAAGGTGAGATAATCAAAGATGAGCCACGACCATGTATGACAGATAATATTTCTACCTGAGTACCAGTCGTTTTCCACTGGGGCTGTGCCCTGTATGAAATGGCTGTGTGTAAGACATGATCAGGTCTCCAAAGGGAAGGAGAGGAGGCTCAGTATTTTTGGAAGGGGTCTAATTTTACTTACTGGCACACATGACTTCTCTCACCAACAGGAACTATGGACAGCTTTAAGTGAAAAGGTTTTCAAACATGTCATATGGGTGATGGCTCTCATTTGGCTCTTTGGATTGTAGTGTGCAACAACCCAAGATTATAATTTCTCTGTCCAGGTTTAGCAACCAACTACTCTTTTAAGTTGTTGATTCTTGCCACTATGAGGTTATGGTTTACAAAAGGCATCAGTGGAATTGATAAAAAATTAAATATAATCCTAAAGCTCTCTCCACTGGACCTAATTCCTTTCCCAGCTACCAAGCCAACATTTCCGGATCATGGGCACGTCTGTGGACTCACAAGATGCTTTTTGTGCTGTTTGTGTCAACCAGATCAGCGACTTGGAGTCTGAAGGGGATTACCCGGCGAGTTCCCAGACCATGTCCGAGGTGGTGGCCTTGCCCAGCACAGTACCGGTGACAGGGGAGTCTTTCTGCCAGTGTGACCAACAGGAAGAGCTCAGCCCAGGATTCACTAATATCAGCGACTGCCTCTGTGGGGAGGAGGATCAGGGTGAGCAAAAGCTGATGAATACGGTAACACACCTTATGGACACAGCAGGGTACACTATAAATTGACCCAAGTGTAGTGTTGAGGGTGCACAGACTAACAATATAAGGCTTTTGAAGGCATATCTACATGCTGAGCATATCCCAATCAATTTCAGTAAACCAGATCACAGAAAAATGAACACGGACATGGCATAAAAAAGACACTGATAGTAAAAACATAATTTTGTCACACCAAATTTAAATTTAACTGATTTCCTTACCTATCAAAAATCAATGATTGAGTCTCTGTCACTATTAGTTTTATAGTTAAGGCTAAAAAACTGTTATCAATTTCAAAATCTTGTTAATTGTTGATAGTCCCAAGGCCTATCTGTCCACCCAGGTGTTTTTTTGTCTGTGCAATATGTTGCTCACAGTTTGGACTGATCCTTGTTAAAATGCTGGACTGAAAATAAACTCTCGTCATGTGTTTAATAAAGTAAATTGAAATGAAGTGAAGACATCCTAGTAACAGATACAAACAGGATAACCAGACTAAGCATCTACAGCCTTGCTTGCAGCACCATGAGACTCTGCGTAGGCACAGCGTTGCTGAGCTAAATACTGTCAGTATGCTAACAACACAATGTTAGCTAACATGCTGATGCTTAGTGGGTACATTGTTTAGTTGCTGAGCATGCTAACATTTTATAATCAGCTCCAAACAAAGTACAGGTGATGCTGATGGGGATGTTATTTTGGGAACGTTATTTGTTTTGCAATTTTGTGCCAATCCATGCAGTAGATGTTAAGATATTTCACAGAATAAGTTAAAAAACCTTTGACCTGCTGGTGGCAGCACAGGACAAGTAAGGAGAATCACTAAAGTCAGTCGGCTACGTCCTCTGGGGACCGTCATTGTCTGCAACAAATTTCACGGTAGTCCATTCAATAGTTGTTGAGGTATTTCAGTCAGGACCAAAGTAGTACACCAAGTGAAGGAATGACTGAAAAATGTCCTTGACACCGGTAATTATGAATAACAAAGTATGAAATCATAGCCAGTTTGTATAGCACACGTGTGGTCTGTTTTCAGGTTTTGACTGGGTATGGGATGAGCACTTCAAGTCCTCCGGAGCCTTCCTGAGCTATGACAACAGGAAGGTGAGCTTTCACTCAGACTACAGCTGCGGCACAGCTGCCATGCGTGGCACCAAGGAGCTTGCAGACGGCCAACACTTCTGGGAGGTCAAGATGACCTCTCCTGTCTATGGAACCGATATGGTGGGTAGCAGTCTCTTGAATCATGCTGAAGTTAAATTAGCAGTGGCCTAAAACACTTGTGAAAGTATCTCTCAACCTCTGCTTGAAACGATGAATGTTGAGTATCATTGCAACCTATAACCTACTGATGAGTTAGAACTAGTATTGTTCTCTTTTGTGTTTTTGTTTTCTGCTGTTTGAATTGTGTAGATGGTGGGAATTGGAACTTCAGAGGTGAACCTGGAGAAGTTCAAATACAGCTTTGGTAGCCTGCTGGGCCATGATGAAGACAGTTGGGGGCTCTCGTACACAGGTTAGAGAGTCAGAGTACAGGGATTACACTTTAGTTGTCAGAGGAGTCTGTGAAACAGGATGGAGCTTTGTGACGTAAATAGTCAGATATTCAAGAAAATGCAAAAGTCCAATTTTTTAAAATCTATATCTGTTTAAAGGTCTTCTCCAGCACAAAGGGGACAAAGTGAAGTTCTCCTCTCGATTTGGGCAAGGCTCCATCATAGGAGTGCACCTGGACACCTGGCACAGTACCCTGACCTTCTACAAGAATCGGCACTGCATAGGTGTGTATTTCCCTGTAATTAAAGCAGGACCAGTGAGCTTCATATACAGCAGAAAGAAAACAGCATTTTACTCATTAAAGCGTTTCTTAATCCCGTAGTGTTTTCATCCTGTCTTTTCTTCTGCTACAATAGGTGTCGCTGCCACAAAGCTGCAAAATAAGAAGTTCTACCCCATGGTGTGCTCCACAGCAGCCAAGAGCAGTATGAAAGTGATCCGTGCTTGCCATACACACACCTCCCTGCAGTACCTTTGCTGTGCCCGGCTCCGCAAAATGTTGCCCTGTGGCCCAGACGTACTTAGTGCTCTGGAGCTGCCCCCAGGCCTGCGCACCCTCCTCCACACACAGCTGGGATGGGTCTTCACCCTTAAAAGCAGCCCTGAAGCCTCACAGCAGCACAGTGACTTACCTGAGGACTTCCACAAGGAATTGAGCCTGCTTCCGAGCCCCAGCGCCAGCTCGGTCCCGGGCGTGGTATCCAACCTGAGTGCCTATGCCTGCCCGAGCCCCTGCACCAGTCCGTTTCCTGACACAGTCTCATACCAGTGCCCCTGTCAGACGTCACCCCACACGCAACCCTGTACCTGCCACTGCCCTCCGACTCCTCCCAGCAGCGACTACGATAGCTGCTGCTATGAGCCAGAGGATTACCAACGCAAAAGATGCCGCTGGACATGACGTATGTATATATGTATTTGTGAGTGTTTGGCACACAGCTATTCTACTATTGCCATCAATGTCTCCTGTTTTAAAACATGGATAAAAGAGCAATCTTGTCTTTTAGCCAATATTTGAGTGGATTGTTGCTTCTTTTTTATCTAGCAATTTTGTGTCATTCAAACAACTATGTCAATGAATGGGGAAAAGGGAGTGAGTCTGTAGTGTGTGAGACATTTAATGCAGTTGAGATATTAAGAGTGACAATGGTGTCATTCATTCTCATTTTAGACTGTTTCTATCATGGGGATAATAAGAGCCATATTTATTGCTCTATTTTTTTTTTTTTCATATTTAAAATATCCAATCAATGACTTTGGCAGGCCTAATGTTTGCCAGATTAGGAAAAAAAAAAAAAAAAACCACACTGGAAATTTTGCAAAAGTGCACGCCTGTCATTCTCGGGGATAGACTCCAGGGGGAAAGGAGTTGCTTTTTGATACTGTTGACATGACTTTTTGTAAATGGGTTTTTTTAATCAGCATTTGGCTTGAATATCCACAGTGGTTGTATTCTTGCTTACAAGATGATTTGCTACTCATCTAGGTTTTTTCTTTGGACACTTATGCTTTCTTTATGAACTTTCTTACTCAGGCAAATCCATAAAATAAAATAGAAAAGAAAAGTTCTGTTGCAGCTCATTTTTATACACTAGTTCATACATATACAAATAATATCACAGTTTATGGAGGTCCCTCTAACAGCACAGCTTGCATTTATACATAATAGATCAGAATATTCTATTAAAATAATTCACATCGTACATTTCCTTATTTTACAAAATATATACCATTAACATATTCTTTTCCTCGAATCTGCAGAGGTTCAGATGAGTATAAATAATGCTTTCCTCGAAGGTGAACATGATTTCTTATCTTGTAAACAGTAACATTTACATATTAGCAGCCAAGTGGTTACAAAGTGTCATTAAAAGCCAGATTAATCCTTGCTGATATTCATCCATCCCATTCTCAAGTGGACAAATTAGTCCAGGACCAGCTGGGGGTTCTGGGCTGTGAAGCAGCGGTAAACTCTGGTTGACATCTCCGGTCCTATGCGCCTCTCTTTACCCCCGCTTTTCACTATGAGACCAGCCAGCAGCCCCTTCCTCTCCTCCTCTGATCCCAAGCTCTGGTACGCCTAAAAAACATGGGAATTTCAGGAAAAGAAAATGTTATTATTGTGAATTATTTCTGTAAACAAGCTCCGCAGGACCATGCTGAGGTGCACTCGGGTCTACCTGCAGCAGCAGCTGAGGAGACGGGTAGGCTGCAGTCACAGTGGAGGCCACAGCAGGGCTAACTCTGTTCAGCTGTTGGATCTGTTTGCTCCAGACCTGGAACAGGCCCGAGCCATCCCTCTCTACCCGAACCCCGCTGGCCCACGAACCGTCCACACAGAAGGGCAGCTCTGCCTGCTCTGTCAGGAGTCTGTAAGGACATTAAAAGAACACAAAGAGAACAGCATCATTTATTTGGCGATTAAGATAGTGAACAAGTATATTTGGTTTAACAGGCCAATAGTGATTTAGAGTAGAACTTTCATTTTCATTTTGCATACTTGAAAGGGCGTTTTGATAAGGCCTTGGTGACAGCACACACGTGGTTAGTGACCTCCTGCCAGCCATCCAGGAAGACCAGGGAGATATTCTTGCAAAGCTGTAGGTAAACAAGAACCTGGAAAGATACGGAGACGGTACCAAAGAAATCCCTCATTTTCTGTGGACAGTGAACGTAATATCTCTTACATGAAGGTAGAGTTTTTCACAGTTAAGGTCTGAAAAAAAATTAAGATTCAAAGTAAATTGACCTCCTCAGTGTCCAGATTCTCCATTCCCAATTTGGATTGCACACCACAAGCATTTGTCCTGTTGGTAAGTAAACCAATAAATCAGGTCAGATTCTTTACATGAAAGCTAACATATAAGTTTTTTTTATCCAAATAGAGATGAATACATTTAGAATAATAAAGTTACTGAAGAAAGGAGCACACGAGTAATTAAGCTTCTCTCTCTCTGTCCATCATAGGCTACAGTGACAGACAGATACACTGACCTGTAATCTGGCTGAGAGTCTGTCACTAAGAGAGTGACAGCTTTCTTGGCATCACGGTTGAGACACTCCAAAAGAGGACAGAGAAAAGACCCCACCCCCGTCTCCTCCCCTTCGCTGTCTAGCATCTGCAGTGGCAACAAAATAATATATTGCAGAGGCCATGGGGTGCAGCACTAGTGCTATTCAACTCATGCAACAGGGCAGCCCACCTGGGATCATAATCACAACGACAAAGTCTATATCAATAGAGTCCATCACGTGGGCTGCCATTAGAGTAAATTTATTACAACTTGAAAGGCTGCTTACTTTCTTCACAGAGATCACCATGTCCATGAAGTCAGTCAGACCCAGCACCAGCACCACTTGCTCCTCCTCCAATGAGCCCATGCCATCTTCTCCCTGCTAAAGAAAAAAACTATAATAATGGCACTGAAGAAGCTGAAAAAAAATACAGGAGTGGTTTTAAAGTTATTAAATGTAATGCAGCCAATAGATTACAATTAATTAAAATATACAAAATGCACGCTGCAGGACTGCAGAAGGACATACTCCTACATGTGTAAAGAAAGGGTCCAGGCATGCATATTAACTATATTCACTTTACACGTGCAGATAACATGCAATGTAAAGAAAACATTCAGATGTGGACGTGTGCATTGCTAGCTCTGCATCCACCAGAAGCTCCATTTGTAGGAGCAAAATGCACAGAACTTAAAACAAAAAGAGTGATCTAAGTTGAATTTTAGTACTGTAAGGTTCGTCTGTTATGAAAAGCATCAGGTGCTTACCTGAGGTAAATCTCTGGTCCAGGTGATGCTGTGAGGAAGCTGCTGGTTCTCAATGCTGAACCTCCACTCAAAGGTAGCCAGAGTGGCCAGCAAGATGTCTGAGCCATCCTGCTGCAGAAGAGCTGGAGAAACACACACTGGCTTATGGTTGCATATGCTCCATTTCAGCATTTCACCATTGTCATAATAGGCTGGTCGGGTGATGCCTTTAGGTGTCCTCGTGAGGTCATAAGATTTGTAAAATGGTCCAAAATAAGTATCTGCCTGGGCAACGTGGCTGGAAAAAAAAGCTACTTGAACTTTGTGCCCAAAGTTTTAATGAATTTATCAGACAGAAGCTGTGTATATTTAAGAGTATTTGTTAATTTTTTTTTTTTTTTGCCCAAGTATTGCATATTTGCTGCAATACTTCGAGAGACTGACAGATGAGATGCAAAAGCTCGACGAACAAGAGTGAAACTATAAATAAACCAAATTCACTTATCAAATATAACACCAAACTGCAACCAAATTGTTGACATGTCGTCCCTTTAAAGTCCATGGACGTAAGGTTCCCGGCAGTACTTGAAGGCAGCACGGTGAGCCTGTTTACCTGGGTCGATGCAGACGGTCAGACACTTGAGGCAGTTCTCCGGCCTGAGGCTCTTGAGCTTCTCCGCAGCCTCTCTCCTCCTCTGCTGCCCCCGTCTCTTCTCCTCCTTCTCCCGGGCTCTGGCTGCTCTCTGCCTCTCTCTCTCCTCCTTCCTCTGCCTGGCTTTCTCTCTGTCCGCCTCTATCTCCTCCTTGGTGCGGCGTCTTCTCGCAGGACTCGGCGTGCCGGACCCGTCCGGCCGCGGAGGAGGCAAAGCACAAGTTTGACTCGACTCGCTTTTCGTAGATGACGAGGTTTGGCACGTGTGTTCTGGACTCGACGCGTTCAAGTCTGTGCGGACTTTTGCTGCTATCTGACTGCTCTCATCACGGTTTAAATCGGGCTTTGTCTCGGCGTCGGTTTCCTCCTCAGATTCAGATATTTCCCACGTTTTCGCTCTGCGCAAAACAGACATCTCGGAGGTTTACGACATAATCAAACTACGCAAACACACGGTTTATGAAACGCATGTTTATCTGAAAACACAAGATTGGAACAGCAATGTTTGTTGTTTCAGGTGTCCGACGGTGTCCGCTGAGGGACAAGTGTTCCAAAAACGCGCTACAAATATTCCCCTTGTGCCCTGCAAGCAACCTTTACAAAGAGATAATAAAAGTAGATTACGTGTCTTTAATTAGAAACAGCAGAAGGACAACAGACCAGCCGGGACATCTGTTGGCTTTATTGCTTTAAACTTCTGTACACATTGGCAGAATATTGGACGAACGTTTACACGCTGTAACCCATCTTCAGTCATAATGGATTTTATTTTAATATGTGAATATGCAAATATTGAGGTGACCAATGTACTTGTTGTATCAGAGTCAGAGTTAATTAAGCAGCCTACAGCTAATTGCCTATTTGATGCTTTTGGTTAATCCTTATTGTCCCATTGTTGTATCAACATTTTAATTGACTGAAACTCCAATTAAATGTTGATAGAGGGATTTGACAAGAATAAGAAGGATCTGGGGGAAAAAAGTGGGTATATGCTATATTTTAGGGATGTTAATGGTGCATTCAAAATTTGGTGGATAAACCACGAATAAACTTCGTCATTACCATACAAATTTGAATACTCAGTAATATTTCTAATTCATTTTTTTTTTTTTTTTGCTTACATTGATTTTAATGTTACCTTCTTTAAATCTAAATACACACACACACAAAAACAACCTGATCTCTTTAATTGTAATTGAAACATGTTCAGACTTAATAATGACAGCAATCCTGCCTATTTTAAATATGCAAAAAACCGCAAAGGATTAAAGTTTCTTTCCAGGCTTCTTCTTGGTTTTTTTCTACTAAAGTCTTCAAATCCACGTAAAAAAAAAACGAAAGTAAATCCATTACGTTCTTGAAAAAGTTACGTCTTTATTATTATTATTATTATTATTATTATTATTATTATTTTCATCTAATGTTTTGTTCTTTATACTTAAATGTTGTTCGGGTTTTTTTTGTCAATAAAGTTTCTAGAAAAAAAAGAGGGGAAAAAAAGTCGGACTCGCTGTGTGCGCACATTTCCATACAATCAGCTTCGTCCTTACACAACAACAGATCGATCCATGTAGTTTAAAGAGCAGCGGCCTGAGGACTCCAGCAGAGGACTTGGAAGTAAAGGATGTGATTTTGATTTTTGGCAGCTAGCGTCCCTTTTTTCCTCACCATGGCGCAGCCGGCGGAGAAAGGTACGGCCGTAGTGTTATTTCTCAAAAATGAGCCATTTTAGTTCCTGCTTAGCTAGAATACCAGACGTCTGCCTGGTAGCCCGCCACAAGCTTCCCTGAAAACAGTGGGCCTCTGAATGGCCAACTCAGCATTTTGTGCTTTAGGGTGTAGTTAGAAAAAACGTCTCCCGTGACTAAACGGAAAGTTGCCAGAACTCTGAGGCTAGCTAAGGGCTCGGTGGCCGATGAATGTAGCATGAGAAAACAAACAAACAAACAAACAAACAAACAGACAGACAGACAAAAATCCCCCTTTGTATATTTTCATTCGCTCGAGCCTTTACCTCCAGTAAACCAATTCTGCAGCGAGGTCAACACGAAAGTTTCCATTGGGATTAAAAAAAGAAATGTACAGGAGGGAACATCAGCTAACAGATTTTGATTCAAGTCCCCCTCCGCTCAAAAATGTGCTTTTCTTATTGTTACTTCACTTGAATGTTGATTGAATGTGAGTAATGTGTAATTGAACTTCTTTTGTGTCGCGGCAATGTGGTGAAATACAGAAGTGTTCGGTGGCTGTTCGCATCTTTTCTTGTCCGTGCTTTTGACTTTCATAGTAAAGTTTGTCAAGTGAAATTAGCCAGGAAAACCAGTCATCCCATTTTTTGTTATTTTTACAGCCTATTATCGCTTTGTGGTGCTGTTCTTCAACTGTCTGCTGACATTTGGCTCCTACTTCTGCTTTGACATCCCCAGTGTTTTGCAGGATCAGTTCCAAGGGGTAAATAAGAGGTAGCAGGGCAGAACAGCTTAAAGATACTAACAGTATCAAATGATTTTTTTTTCCACATTAACTCAACATCATCACTGTGATTTGGTGTTAGAATTCCAAGCTCTTTCCTCAGTTTGTGGCAGGATAGATAATAACCTGAATCATCAGCTTCTTCTTATCTGACAGAACCTGACATGTCCCAATGCGACGGTGATCAATGGGACAGTGGACTGTGTGGTGGGACTGGGGATGAACCCTCAGCAGTACAATCTCCTCTATGCCATCTATGCTTGGACGTGAGTACACACACACATTGACTGAAGTGTACATATACTGATAAATGGCTTAGCAGAGAACAGCTTCCGTCGTCGTTTTTTTCTCGCCTATCAACAGGAATGCAGTAGTGGTGATCCTCGCTGGGTTCCTGATTGACAAATTAGGAAACCGCTGTAAGTTGATGTATACTTTATTTGCAAATCTGTTTAAACAAGCAAAAGACCAAAAAAAAGTGATTGTAAATTGATTTCTGTCGCTTCCTCTATGCAGTCGGGGTGTTTCTGTTTTCTTTCCTGTGTGTTTTGGGATCGTCCCTGTTCGCACTGGGTTCCCACTTCAGAGGAACTCCCTATCTGCTGCCACTAATGCTCACTGGCCGACTGCTGTTTGGATCAGGCAATGGATCTCTGACCAGTAAGGCCACCTTACACGAGTCAAAACTCTTTGCAAATGTCAACTCTGAGGAATGTTCCTAAACCGTTCTCTCAATCTCTTCCTTACTAGTTGTTCAGAACCGCATCACAGCCTTCTGGTTCAAAGGGAAGGAGCTGGCCTTGGCCTTCGGTCTGACCCTGGCTTTCTCACGCCTGGGCTCAGTCCTGAACTTCTTCCTCACCCAGAAGTTTGAAGAAAAATACGGCATGCAGTGGACACTTTGGGGTGGTATGTAAACCTCAAGGTTTATTTCATGACTTAATGATATCAAAATGTCATTAAAAAAAGTAGGTTTAAGCCACAGTATTTTTCTCATATTATATGCCACATGATGCTTTGTTTTCCAGGTGCGCTATTATGTGTGCTGGGCTTTACATCTGCCATCATAGTCAGTGCCCTGGACAGGATTGGAATGAGGCAGCTGGGTCTTGATGGAGCCATCCAAGAGGAATCTCGCAAAGTGGTAATGACAATATCTTTTAATAATAACCTGGTTCCAACATCGTTATAAAGTATCTGACCTTTTTCTGTTTAAACCTTAACTGTTTAGTAGTGTGCGTGCTGTACACCCTGAAGTGTGGACTGAGTTATTTCTTTCTGCGTGTGTACGTGTAGAGGATTCAGGATGTGAAGCTCCTGTCGCTAAGATACTGGCTCCTGGTTCTCACCATCATGTTCTTCTACAACGGCATCTTCCCGTTCATAGCAGATGCCAGGTAGAGTTGTCAACACACAAGTCATGCATATATTTGAAATGGGTTTTTAAAAGCAAGTACTGTACATACAGAATTACTTGTGGGGATACTGATACGCAAAGAAATGTATATTCCACCAAGGTGCATAAACATGAGCCCTTCGATTAAGCAGCCACTCTGTTTTAACATAGACAACCATGCTGTGTTTTTCCTTTGCAGTAAGTTCATTCAGGATAAGTACACTGACTACAGCCAGAAGGAGGCGGCCTATATCGCCGGGGCAGTTTATGACAGCTCACTGGTCCTCTCAGCCAGCGTGGGCATTCTCATAGTAAGTATCGGTTTCCTGTTCCAAAGTTGTTTAAAAGTCTGTTGTATGAAGCAGTGTAAAATAAGTCGGTAATCCGGTGTAACACGTGACGTTCTCGTCTGTATGTTCTAGGATTATGTGGGTCTGCGGGGCATTTTTGCGGTGGCCTGTGCTGTCTTCACGCTGCCTGTGTTTGGACTCCTGGCCTTCACTTTCGTCCCTCCCCTGGTCTCCACCATATGGCTGGGAGTCACCTACTCCTTCGCTGCTGTGAGTTTGGCTCATCAGAATAAACGAACAGTTTTTTGTTCTTTTTATTACCAAAAAAACGTCTTAGACGTCAGTGTTGGTCTCATATGTTGTAAATTTCAACACTCTGCATCTTGGTAAATTGTTAAAACTGATGATTAGCCCTAATTATATTGTTGTTAGTGTCGATTATAGTTTCCAGTCCCTTTTTAAATAAGTGGCTGGATGGGGTAAATAGAACAAAAAAACAGAAGAACAGAAAGTCAGAATCTTTTTGGTGTTGTCAAATTATTTGCAATGTGTTTTAATTAGAACTTCCATTATGTGCGTCGTCTAATACTTTATCCTTTCTGTGCGGTATCCCAGGCTAGCATGTGGCCGTCCATTCCCCTCGTGGTGCCTCAGTCGACCCTGGGAACAG
Organism: Xiphias gladius; assembly: GCF_016859285.1. NCBI lineage: Eukaryota > Metazoa > Chordata > Actinopteri > Istiophoriformes > Xiphiidae > Xiphias > Xiphias gladius. The sequence continues at coordinate 13,650,175 of NC_053408.1, forward strand.
CCATGGGCCTGGCCACATCCATCCAGATGGTTGGGATTGGGGTCTCCAATCTGGTTGTCGGACAGATTTTAGGTACCAAGTCTAGGTAGGAAACCTTTCAGATCAGGATTTGATTGCACTGCACAGATGACCCATGCTTTATTTTATATATCTTTTAATATCATTATCATTATTATTATTATTATCATTTATTTTATATTTCTTTTCACTGTTTTCTCAATTTGTTGTCCAGTGAAACGAAGATTCCGTTGTGGCGTTGGCAGAAGATGATGATCTTCATGTTGGCCAACACCATCAGCTGCATCGTCACCTCAGTGCTTCTCAACGTTGTCGACCACAGACAGGTCAGACATCTCACAGGCTGCCTCTGTGTTCCATTTTATACGGCTCTGTGCGTATCTTTTGTCAGCTGACTTCATCTCAGTGTACACTGCGTTCGGTTGATATTTGTTTTTCTACAGGGTGGGACCCTGAACAAGACAACTAAGAAGTCAGGGCAGGCAGAGAGAGAATCAGACAGAGAGCCACTCAACCAGGGAGAGGAAGAGCAAGATGAGGACGAGGATGAAGGGGCTGCCCAGTCTCGTTCAATCAACTCATAAGTTTTCATTTTAACATTTTCTCCAAGTTTGAACCTCTCACTCTCACACTCTTTAATATATATTTGTACCAGTGCCAGTTTTCAGGCTGGATTTCGGTTTATTCTACACCTCACTGAAACTTCATTGTTTCTCAATACTGTGTCTTTGGTTGCTACAGGGGGTGGTTGAGAAACTTAAAGGATCAATGCTAAACACTATTGACACCCAAATACTATCCATATGTTTCAGGAAATATGCAGTATTTTAGCATTTAGGTTTTTAAATAATGTGGGTAAGTAGGGAAAAAGATCAAATTTCAACCAGAAAAGTCAAACAATCCTTTCAACCTTTTTTAATTTTTTTTAGCTGAAACAAATAAAATTTTAATCGATCTAATCTTCACTCAGCTATCGACTGCACTGCCTCAACTGAGTGTTCGGACCTAATTGAGGTAACTACATTACTTGGATGTTTGTGTAAAAACGCATGTCAGTGTAGTGTTTGTTTTTTATGGTTTTCTTTAATGAAACAGTGAAATATTTGTAACTCTTCTCTATATGTTTGTGTTTAGAGATTTCACTATATAACCGAATAAGGGAATTTTATCTATTTTACATAAAACAGCAAAAATAAAATGCTCTTCACTATTTTTGAAAGTGGGATCTTTACCAAGTGTATAAAAAAATAAGCTTGATACTTACACGTTTGCTTGGTACCATTGAGCTGGTGGTGGACTGCGCATTGCAGTCAGTAGGTGGAGCTCATTACACATTTTTGCAATGGAAACACATCAGATTATGCAGTCAGTGTGGAATTGTGAAGACTCCCTCATCGTGTGTTAGTCTCTATATGGCTTTTACTTTTGGATCTTTTAGTTCTATGGTTCCTCAGTAAATGGATGTCAACATATCTAAAACCTTTCAGTGAGTCAGTGAGTGGGTTTTTCTGATAGTCAGTCCTTCATATCACATCCACCAGACTCAACAACTGCAAGAATGGGGCCTTCATTAAAATAGCTACAAATAACTATGGCAGTACAACATGTTTAGGATACACACATTTTCCTCCTACACCCTGTTCCTCTGGAATATGATAAAGTGTTATCAAACTGGTGACTTGGAACAACCTATATATGTACATATTCCTTGTTTTTGCTACATTGGTGCAAATGTATATTGCTGTTCTGGTTATTTTACCAGTACCATTTCTTTCTACCCTCTTTTATTTGTGGCATTAAGACAGCAGCCACTACTAAGTATTATGCATAAGTACATACAGTACTTATCCTCCAAAATTATACTATTTTTGAAGGATTTACAGACAGGCAAAATTTGATGTTGGCAAGTCTACTTTAACTTTTATTTGTTTGTTCCTATGGGTAAAAACATGTATTTTTTCATTTGTATAAGAATGGTGAAAGGACAGGTTTTTGCTGCTCAGTTTTTGATCTGTTTTGATGAGACTATTTTTCTAGAAAATGTTACCTGGTCGAGTTTTGCGCTTGTGCCCATTTTGGCATAGAATCAACGTACTGTGTATATCTCAATAGTTTTTAGCACTGAAATTCAGTAAATAAAATGAGAGAGTGTCTAAATTGATCCCAACAGACTTGTGTGGTCTTGAACAATGCTGCAGTCCTCGAATACTTGAGCACAAGTACTCTAAAGATACAGGTTCATGGTGCCAACGTCCTGTCCTTGACTCTGTGCCAGGTTAAATGTGGAGAGCGCCCTGTTTTAAAGCTAAGCATTCAAAGGACTGCAGTCAGTGCTGAGTAACACCGTAGATTACTGAGAAAAAACATCAGTCAACCATGTACAATGTTTGCAGTCGGAGGGTTATGAAAAGTTTTTGAATGATTTCATGTCCATCTGGGGATTGCATTCAGTCATAATCCAACCATGGATGAGTCAGAAAATGGCTGACTTGTATAGACATCTACTGAAGCTTTAAATAATATGTTTTTTGCACTGCATACATAACTGGATGATACAATAAAGAGGTACAACTCCTAATCTTCTTAGAGTGCCCCAGTCAATAGATTACTACAAGGATGCATCTCGTGTAATGACATACTTGTGGCAAGTCAAAGTCACAGGAATGGAGGGAAGAAGGTTACTTGATAAAGACTTCTAGAGCTCAGATCCTCTTCTTACTCTGCAGATAAACCCTAAAAATATACCTCACTTAATCTTCTTAAGGGGCGTGTGGTAGGGGTTAGTCTTTGACTGCCTGATGGACAAAACACACACACACACACGCTGAGTCAGTCACAAAGTCTTAGAGAGCAACTTAATACCTGACACTCAACAGAAGGCTTTAACATCTCGAGGTTTGCTTTATGGTTTCTCGCTTGGAGTCAGTCTGCAGCCGAACTGTTTGGCTGGAGGTCTGGACAGCATGAGCATGTCAAGCCTTCTCAACCTCAGCAGCCTGGGCAGGATCTGCGGCTCCAGTCACACCAATGAAATGGTAGTTTTGGACCGGGTCAAGAGGAAGAACTCTGTCAGGCGCATGTCAATAATTGAAGATGGTGAAATTGCAGAAGTTCTCTACCTTATTCCTAGACAGAGCATGATGGAGCAGCTGCCTTTCATCAACCCCAATGATTACATCCTGTGTGAAAAGCTGGCTGGTGTACCTACAGAGATGTCAGGTAATGAATTGTTTGCTTCTCTATATGGTTGCAATGGGTGGTATCTTTACCATGAGGTACCCCCACTCATTGTTATATTGATGACTTGTCAATATTTGGAGATTAGAAGTATTTTGTAGATGTACCATATAACAAAAACATATTGATTAGATTGATCACCCCGACATGCTGACCCATCTAGACTTGTTCAACCCTCTGGCACCGTCTTAACCAGCTCTTTTGACTCTACACAAACATAAAGGCTTTGCATTCATTTCACAGATACTACTACTTAAGGAACAGTACAAGTATGTATATGCTTATCCACATTGTAAATGCCACCATCAATAACCTGGCTATAGAAGGTGTAGTTTATCTTGTGCTGTACAAGTTTCCTCACTATAGGAAACTGAAGAAAAGTCAAACCACTGTAATTAAGCCTGACATCTCTCTCAAAAATCACAAATCCATTCAACCAAATAACAATATCTCTGATAAATTTCTCATTAAAAGGCATCGCATGTTTAAAGTTGCCCTTTGATTGTGTCTAAAGTGTTTTAATGCGAATAAGAGCATTTCCCAATGCCACTCCTACTGTCCTCTTTGAGGGCACACTCTCACTCAGACACACACACACACACACACACACACACACACACACACACACACACACACACAATCACTACTGCTCTCTGTGTTTTGGACCACCCCTTTTCCTTTGTACTGGCAGTCCGGTATGTTCCTCTCCTCACTCTGAGCCGCTGCCCTGAGCGCTCCTGTACGGAAGTACAGAAATCAACTGTCATGAAAGAGAAAGGTAGACATTTTTCAGAGTGTGTGTGTGTGTGAGAGAGAGAGAGAGGATGAAAGGATGAGAAAGAAATGAAAGTTTGTCTGGTTGTGCATATTGATTTATGTTTGTCTTTATGTACTTTGAATTTGTTAGCAACTTGTTATTTAGTATACTGTTTTTGTCAAGCCACAAAGTCTTGGGGCTTGAGCCATGGTTACATTTTTGGCCACAGTGATGATAACTTCTGAAAAAAGTGACATCTTATTTATGCTAACTTTGTGGCTTAAGACTTGTGTGTTTAAATTTGCCAATTGTCCTTTTTTGCTTTCTGTGTGATGCCACCATAGAGGTACATTTTGATGGTTTTAAACAAATCAAGTATAGTTTATGACTTTATCTTGACTACTCTATGCTCCTGCAAACTGAAACATAATGGTCTTATGCTGTACCCTGTTATATTATTATTATTTGGTAAGGCTGAGATTTGGCTGTGTCGTAGCTCTGGTATATGTATTCTTAAAACAAAATTACATTATTTCATGCTCTACTTTTTATATTTTTGATCTAAAAAGACTCTCAAACCAAACATTCCCAAATCTAGAAACTACATTTGGGGATAAAAACTGTGGTCGCCAAGTGGGGGAATGTGCAAGCACAGCTGTTACAGTTTATCGTGGAGCATCATGCTTGGGTAAGACCAGCATGGGATTTTAGCAATACCTCTGAATTAAGCTGTGTTTTACCTTGGTTATTCTCTTTTGCAGTAACGGGGAACAAAGAGATGTTCTGTTGTGTGGAAACTGCTGTAGGGACTCTTTACCCAGCCTGAAAGAAGTTATTTTCACTTGCGCAACGATAATAAGTGACATAACATCGTGGAAAAAAAGCTGGCATTCATTTTGCTAAACTGGTGGCTAGTGAGATAAAAGCCTCCTGCCACTTGCCACCCTGATACACTAGCCTGATGCCCTCAAGAAACTACTGAAAATGCTCCACTGATACTGAATGGACGTAGTTAATATGAGCTTTTACAGCTCAAAATTATTGGGCTTTTTTTTTTTCTGTAGTGATAGCATCTGTAACTCTGAATCGAAGCATGTACCCATGCCTGTATGCTAGTCCAAAACATCTATAAGCAAGTCAAGCTCTTTCCAAGCGGGAAATGTAAAGCTGTGCGGGGCCATTTTTAGTGAATGAAAAAGACCTTAACATTTTCGTTGCTGTTCCATGTTATGTTCCTGGTAAACTGGGCGTTTCTGATTTGCGGGGGCATGATAACTTCATGTTGCTAAATTATGAATGCTTTCTAAAAATATTTGTACCCAAAAAACATTCAAAGCTTGTTACATTTCGGACAATGACATCATCCTGTAAACAGTAAGAAACTGAAGGGAAATATAAACGTTATTTCTAAAAACAGTGAGTAACACATAGAATGACCAAATACAGTTTGTATCCCGTGTAACACACACTCTAATATCATTGAAACAAAAACTGTTTTGTAGTACAACTAATCTCACTGTAAGGTCAAAATTATATTAGTACTGGTATACCATGCATAGCTTACATTTTACTTTATATTTACCTAAAAAAAACTCAAACTAGCCTCAAAACAATCTACATCATAAAATCTGGATGCTTAACGTAGATACTCCCTCACTCCTTACACACAGACACACACACACACACAAACACACACACAGATTTTCACGGCTGAAGATAGTGGGTTGTGTGATTAGCTGTCCGTCTCAGGTTTCTCTCCATTTGCTGTCTTTCTAAATCTACCATTTGCTAATACTTGACACCATATCAGCTTCACATTCTCGGAGAGAACAAGAAAGACTGGAAGACATTTTGGACTTTCCATCTGAGGACTCCACACATCAGTTTCACACAAGAACAAAAATAAAACTGACAATAAAAACATATTCACATTCCTAAACTGTAGCAGTCATTCTGTGCATTTCCCCATGGCAAATGGACCGCATGACTTTGTGTTGGCATCACAGCTCTGTCATTAACAAATATCTGAGGCATTTTGGGACAAAGGTCAGTTTGGCTGAGTTTTCAGTAACTGTTAGAGTGCCGTGGCCAGAAGGACAGGTTGCGTTCCCACTAGGATTTTAGTTAAATTTGCCAGAGATAATACTTATGTTCACAAAATTTTATGCAATTGCATGGCAGAATGTCAGAAGTTAGCTTTAAAATGTGCTTGTGCTAAAACTGAACATGAGTTCCTTTTCTTTCCCTTGACTTTCCTTATGTGCACATTGTGGCGGCGTAGAATTCCAATCACAATGTGAATCTTTCGTGTTTGCTTTTTCTTTTTTTTTAATCCTATAGCATGGTGAGCTAAATCCACATTTCAGAGCAGCAAAGCTGTTCTACTGGTGGAAATAATATCCAAATCTCAACGGAAATGTTCTTCAATGCATCCTGGCATGATGCAAACAATGACCAGGACCGAAGCATTCCTCCGTCAGAATGACCAACACTGCTTGTTTGATTACGTGAAAAGTTAGTTGCCAGGTTGTGTCTTTGTCACATAAAAAAATCACCATTAACACAGTTTGCATTGCAGTTAGATGGCTCATGGTGTGGAAGGTTATTATCGCCACAACACTGCATAATGTACACACTGGTTTTACTTGCGTCTTCACAACCATACAGCCAGCTACAGTGAAAGTTATATTAACCTCTCGGAGGAATGGTCTCTTAATCTAGTTTGTTACTACATGCTTGTTACCATAGTAACAAATCTCTACTGTAGTGGGGCAGACTTGGGGCCACATACCAGTGGTGCTTGACTAAATTTTCTCAGTGTTCACGAGGCTGAGTTAGGTAACCGGAAGAGTTCAGAAGAAATCTTCTCATCCTGCATTTTACGAACGGGAAAATCTTTCTGTTTAGATCAAATAAATTTGGACACAACTCATATATATAGATATTATTCCAGGTATATTTCCAGCTGTTAATTGCCTCATAAGGGAATTTGTTCTGGACACTTTTCTTACTTTTCTGTGACCAGCTGTGTACGAAAAAAGGAAAGTTCAAGTTCATGTGCCTGTTTGTTTGTACGCTGGGTGTCCACACACTGGCAGATGTCGCGCTCTCAACGTGCCACATTCTTTCCTCTGCTAATCACATTCAGGACCTCTCAAGTGGGCTGTGATTAGATTGTACAGGCATCCACTGCTTCTACTGCCATATAATCATGAAAGAGATAGAAGGAGAAGGAATGAGGGTGAGCTCCCGTCTCCGAAACCACAAGATCCGGTGTGACACATGGTTTGGCACAGAGGAGCCGATGCTCATGTAGAATATCCCTGCTGTTAGTGTTAAAATTTTTATCTCTCCGCAGAGAAATAATGGCTTATTTGTGAGCTCTTGTCTGTTTTTGTGAGGTAATAATCCCTTGGATTAAAGCGTCTACAGACTACTGTGACCCTGTGTATGTATGTATTTGTATATGTGTGTGTGTTTCTGTGCCAAAACAAAGCTAACTGTACATAATGTTCAGTTATGTAATCACTGAAAGGACAATTCTGAGGGACCACTGTATTGTAATGAACCGCTCAGCCAGAAAAAGGGTAAACCTGCTGTATGGACAGAGAGAGAGAGATGTTTCCTCTTTGGTTCAGGCTATAATATCTCAATTGCTATTGGATGGATTGTGCAGAAAATCATGGTCAACAGATGCTGAATCTTAATGACTTTGGTGACCTTACTTCCCTGACTTCCCCTGTGGTTGGCACAATCAGGTCGACATCTTGTGGTTTTGGTTGATAATGTATTAGTCGAGACTTAACTGATTCGCTTGCTCCTGTAGTGCTGCACGCTCAGGACGGCTGCCACCCATGTCCTGCAGTGGAAAAGCGGGTCATCCAGTGCTTCAGATGTGGGGAGGAATGCAAAGGAAAGGTGCTGCGAGTCCAGAACAATCACTTCCACATAAAATGTTTTAACTGCAAGGGTGAGTACCACCAATGTGTTGATGTGAGCAGGTGCACACGCACTTGCGGAGTGCCCCGCAGTCACACCTCCGTCCAAAAAGACTTTATACATTTCTCGGCAAGCTCAGTGGTGGGCTCCTTATATGTGTTGTGTGTCTACATTTGAGAGCAATCCAGTGAACAAAATTCCTCATGTGCATTGTAGCTAAATTGGTGGCTGTCTGGAATTTGTTATGATTCAATTCCTGACTTTTGCTCCAAATCATTTCTTGAAAAAAAGTCTGCTCTGTCACATGAATGACATCAGAAGCCTATTAATGCAATGTCTACTGGCACTGGTTATTAAGACTGGGGTATTAAGACTGTAGTGGGGTTTGAATTTAAATTTGGAATTTAAAACCCCATTGTTGACTCAGTTAAATTAAAACATGCATTAACAATTTTTACATGCAAGCAGTAACACAAGTAACATTTGATCTTTTAGGTTGCATTGAAACGGCTTCTTTTCAGCAGGTTAATTTTAAGTTGAACAGAGTTTGCTCTTGGTTTATTAGTTAGCCTCCGGGTGCCATCAAATTCAATTTATTACTGAACATTCGACATCTACAATGGGCTGTTGTGAGAACCTCCTGGGTTGTCAGACGGTCATTCACCGGAGTCACTCTGCTTCGTGGAAAACATATTTCCTCAACAGGCTATTGTCCCCGCTAATCAACACTGACAAGCTTCTCATGTTTTTGCCCTTTCATCGCACTGTGATGGTGTTTACAGCATGGAGAGAACAAAGAGACTTTCAGAGCAGAGAAGCTTTCAGGATTTATAACAGTGGGAAGACCTGGGGATGGGAGGGGTCTGTGGGCTTCACAGACTCAGAATTTGCTTAATTTGTTAAGAATCTAAGGCACTTGCTTTATGCATTACTTATCATCACATGTCAAACAAAAATCAATCCCACCTTTTAGGTTAATGGAATGTAGGAGCATGTTTGTGCATGTTTTATTCAGGCCTAAAAATAGAGTTTTTAAAATAAAACTCCAAATGTCCATTGTGACTGACTCACAGCAGGCCAGAAATAGAGCAGCATAAGTCTGTCCTTGGCATCTCAGTGCATTATGTTGTGGCAGGTTCCGAAGGACAGTGTCGGAAATGGGTTTGGTCGTATCAAATGACTCCAGGCAAGCGCAGAGAAGGCTGCCTCCATGTCAGAAGCATGTCGCAGGGTGGATCAGCATACACACACACACACACACACACACACACACACACACAGACATACAGACAGACACGTAGACACACTCGAATGCACACAAACACATAAACACTTCAGCAAGCGTGACATAACCATAAGGTCATACAGCCTAAATAGCATTTATCTCAGCCCTTTGATGGATTACGTAGCTGTTGTTTACTTGTCCTTGCGACAATAACCTGAAAAAACGCAGCAATTTAAACTGTAAATTCATAGTTACTGAGCCAAAATAAGAACTCAATTTATACAAAGTAGGTGTATCATATAACATGAACATACAAATACCTTGTCCAGATGCTTTTTAAAAAGGCTCACAAATAAATCAAAAGGGATGCTCTTAGAGTGAATTCTGGCTCATATAAGGTCAAACAGTTAGTGGATTTCAAAATAAAACAGAGGTAACTAATACCCAGATTATGCTACGTTAGATGCTGTATTTTGTTTTAAGTGTAGATGAGAGCATGGCTATTGAATGAGGCAGAAAAACAAAGAATTCAGTAATAAATCAGGACTGACTGGAATGAGATTATGAGTAATCATCAGGGTCTAATAATATATAACAAAGTAAAAGCAAATGAATATATTCTAGTATTCATTTGCTTTCTTGGCTAAAGGTTTCAATATTAATCTCTCTTTCTCCCTGTGCAAACGTGGGTCTGTGTGCAGTGTGTGGCTGCGACTTGGCTCAGACTGGCTTCTTCGTGAGGAATGGCGACTGCCTCTGTCCGCTGGACTTCCAGAGGCTTCACGGCACGCTCTGCATCAACTGCGGGGAATTTGTGGAGGGAGAGGTGGTCACAGTCTTGGGGAAGACCTATCACCCAGCCTGCTTTGTGTGCACCATTTGCAAGTAACTGAAAAAAACATAAAAAAATCCATATTGTTGGGAGTTTTAGTTTTGGAGACTGGATAACTATTTTTCCAAAGAATTGCGGGGTACACCTCTGTCTCTCTCTCTCTGTTTCTCAGGCAGCCCTTTCCTGCTGGGGATTGTGTCACCTTCAGTGGAAGAGACTGCCTCTGTCAGCGCTGCATTCGACCCATGTCTCCTACTCCTAACGACATCAACTATTCCAGTAGTGAGTGCTTTCTTGAGTATGAGAGTGAGTGTTCTTATCAAAAACATTTATTCGTGAGGCTTTCAAATAGATCAGAGAGTTTCATCCCTTGCAGACGTAATCAGTCAGTGGATTATGCAATGAACACTGGCCAGCTGTGGCTCCTGTGCCAGCTGCCTGTTTATTTAGTTTATCCTGTGATGAAGAGTCGTTCAAGGTCTGTGCCACATGTCAACCTCCTTCATCATAGAGAGATAAAATCTTTACATTTTTCCCGCACATGACACATCTTATTAAATTCCAATGTGTGTGTTTCAGTCCTCAAGCTTACGTGTTTTTATAACTGGATAACAAGTCATTTGAGATCATCCACGAGAAGTCTGACTCAGGAGATTACTTGTCATTTCTGGAAAGCACACTTTCTGTCTGCACACTGTCAGAAATGCAGGATAAACATTGTCCATAATTCCTGTTAGATCTCCTCCAGGCAGACTGGATATTTCTTCCACAACACAGAGTTTACATTACCTTACAAACCTGGTCATTCCCCTGGAACCCTGCCAGGCCAATGACTCACTATGGACTAGGAGATGCCGTAGAACTCAACTCTTCACCTCAACTTGACCTTATCCACCACAGCTATGGATACAACTGGGATCAATGCGGGATCCAGGCTCACAAAGCGTCTGGATTAAGAGGATCTCTCTGCAGGACTGAACAGAAAGAAGCTTGTTTGAAAAAAAAATCTACAGGAAAAAGCAGAAAGAGCAAAGAGCTCTAGTCCTGTGATATCAGATGGATGTTTACTTTTAATGTTCAATTTTAATGTTCAGTGAGGTACAGGATCTAATATACAGTATCACCCGAACAACTGGGCCTAATATATTTAGGGTAATATGAGTTTTTAAAAAACGTGAATTTAAAAAAAGGCAAGAGCATGTTTGGAGTCCCTCAATGAGTATGTATGTGTGTGTTTTCAGACTGCACTGGCTGTGGCAGAGACATCAAGAATGGCCAGGCTCTGTTAGCCTTGGGTGGCCAGTGGCACCTTGGCTGCTTCAAGTGCAAAGCCTGCAGCAAAGTGCTGAGCGGAGAATACATCAGCAAGTACATGCAAATCGCTCATTCATACCTTCTCTTATTCATGATCCTCCCTCTACCTATCTTGAACTAGTAAATGCACCATGAATATCAGGGATACAGTCAAAATCCTTTTCTAGGTGTCAGCGATGAAAGAAAAAAGTATTAGGAAAATTTTTTTTTTCAATGAGAAAAGATAGAATTACTGCATCTACAGACTATGTGCAACCAATACATAAATAAGAGGATATGTTTTTTAATATTAAATGTTCCATCTTCCAGAGATGGTGTTCCCTACTGTGAGAGAGACTACCAGATTCAGTTTGGGGTACAGTGTGAAGCATGTCAGAAGTTTATAACAGGAAAAGTCCTCGAGGTAAGACAGGTTCACTCGCGCTGAAGAGTCATGCTCCTGTTTTTATTTGAATTTTGTACCTGGTGCTACTGGTATACATTTTGTGACTAATCTTTTTCTCAAAAGCCCTCAATAGATGTGCTTTAAACAACACTTCTAAATCCTGCACAAATATTAACTTTCTGTCTGTGGAAAAGAATGTGCTCCTACCTTGCACATTTTCATGCAATTTGTGTGTATATGCAATCTATGTGAAGCTTTTACCTTTCTCATTATCTGCTCTAGGCAGGGGACAAACATTATCACCCGAGCTGTGCGAGATGCAGCCGATGTGACAAAATGTTCAGAGAAGGAGAAGAAATGTATCTGCAAGGTCAGTTTAAGATTACAGCCATTCTGTGAATGTACACTTTACTTACTCATGGTGAGAATATGGATTTGGTCTTGGAAAAATGCATAAACTCAAAGTCTTGTTCGTTAAGAACAACAAAGTGTTGTAACTGTTGTAACTGTAATTTATTTTTGCCATAATGGCCGCAGTAGCTAACTGCTAATTGTTCACAGGATCAACAGTCTGGCACCCGAACTGCAGAGACAACAGCAGAACTGAGGACAGTTACAGGGTAACTTCTCCCTAACTTAACACTCAGCTTTAGTTCTATGTGTGAAATGCAGTTAAATATAAGCATGACATGATACCATTCCTGCAGCTTTCTCGAAATAAGATGTTAATATCCAGCTGTTGCGACCGATGTTACAAAGAGGATCTGAGTGTGATGTCTGTGTAAATTGTTGTCCCACATGATGAAGACTTTTTGATAAAGTCTTTACACATTCTCTTCCTTCCCAGGTCAGCAGACCAAAAACACCTTGTCTTGATTTCCTTTTCTCTCCACATGAACTGAAGGTTAATATTGTGAGCTAGTCTGCTGTTTGCACTGATGGTTTTCTAGAGTGAGCAGCCTGTAATCTCAGAGTTTGAGATTAACCACACATGCTTGTTTCACATGCAACATGAACTATTTTCTCTTTTGCATCTAAGAGTGATTAAGAAGAGCTTTTAATTTGTAGAGCAACTATATAATTATGTGCAATAATTATTGCATTGTATACGTAAGATTTTAAAAGGAAGTTAGCGGTGGCATTTGAACTTTCTTCGTTGACAGTGCTGCTTGCTTGGCTGTGTTCATCTCTGGCCTTGCAATCTACTAGAGCCGGCACAATTTAACATACACCAGTGTGCTCTTTTACTCTGTTGTTATCTGTTTGTGTGATATTATCGCACAAATAGGCAGAAACATTTTTTAAATGAATTACAATACCGAACAGTGCACTTATGCTCTATTGTCCCAGGTCTGTACTGTACAATACGTTTGAGAGGAAAGCAGGTCCAGATATAATGAAAGCACCAAGTTGTGTGTGCATGTGAAGAGATGTCGAGAGAGCACATTGCAAGCTGATTGTATACCAATATCTAAGCAAAATCAGAAAGTGCTGTTTCTCAGTTAAAACATCATACGAATCAAACTAACACACCTTTTTTTTTTTTTTTTTTTTTTTTTTAATATCCTTAGCCCACTAGATCCTCATCTGAAAGCTCCTGTTCCAGACCGGGCTCATGCACTCCAGGGAGTCCTGGTCGAACAATCTGTGTAAGTTCTGTTGACAACATCTGTTCAGCGTCTTCCCGGGTGCACAATTCACCACGGGCTGATTTACGTTTTCGTTTATCCCTTTATTTATACAGGGGAGTCGCACGGACAAAGTGTCTCTCTTGCAAGATATTTCTTTTTGACTGTAATTGATTACATCTAGGAAAAAGAGCCAATGTGAAAAAAAAACAAAAAAACATTTGAAGAATCTTAAAAGCAATTACATCTTTCCGTAAACATATATTTTCAACTTTACCTTGACTGATCGGAACTAGTTTCATCTTGCTTGTGAGAGAAAAATGTGATTTCAATTGTGGTTGAATGATGACGAGCCTATGCTATTTAAATTTTCTCAATTAGTTTATTAATATATTGAGAAGATCAACCACACATTGAAAAGGAATTTAGATTTATTTGCATAATCAATTTGAATGCATTGTCAATTCAGATTGAACTTGATTAGAAAAACAACCTGGTGCTGTCAGTATCCTTTTGTTTCCTCCACCCACTCTCTTGTGATCTATATGATCCATGCTTGTATGGAATAAACTTTACCCCCATCCAGTCACCACAAAATATGAGCCTATAACAATTTACCTTTTTTATATTTGAAAGCCTGAGAACTAATTTTTAGAGGAAAACAGGAACAGGTCCAACAGTAGATGATCATTTTACAGAATAATACAATCTGTTCACATCATGTGCCAAAGTCAGATCAACATGGTGTTGTGGGATTAAAGTTTCATTTCCTCTGTGTCCTTCTCCTCACCCCCGTCTTCTCCCTGTCCTCCCTGTCCTGGTCCCAGGCAAAAGTAGATAATGAGATCATTGATTACCGAGACTTAGCAGCAATTCCCAGAGTCAAGGCTATATATGATATAGAGCATCCTGATATGATATCCTATAAGTCTGTCAACGACAACTCCTCTGCTTTGGACAACAAAGGCAACAGACAGGACAGGCAAAACCCTGCAGAGGTAACTTCATTCAATGCTCCAAGTCATATCCAGTGATATGTTTGTGTGTCAGTGTTTTGCTGTTTTTTTTTTTCTTGGTTTGGTTTATATGAGCAATAGTGCTTCCTAATTCATTTATTACATTAACTAAATACTTCAAATGTGTAAGTCAAAATCATAGCAGGTATACAGGATACTTGCTCTCTACTTACATTTTACATTTTTAAGAATCTGAGCCTGCATTAATGATCACTAATCATTAGCCAAAAATACCTTTACAATCAAATCCTTTTGTTTCCTACCTGTCATATGTCTGCCTGCATGTGAAAACCTCATAACTCCAAGCTTGGTGATTTTTCAAATTTAGTTGAAGGATTACAGAGTTAAGAATATAATATGCGTCCTCCTCTTATAACAATAAATTAAAAAAAATTAAAAAAAATGCATAGTGGTTAGGATGAGGTCAGATTGTTTTTCTCCACATCTGACAAGTTTGGAGCTACAAGGTTTTTACTTTAACTTACAATATGTATATTGATGTAGCAGTCAGTTAATACACTAATTTTTCTTCTTCTGTCTTTCTGATATAGTCAACAGGAAATGTCTCCGACACCACAGAGGTAAATGTTTTTTATCAACTTTACACATGAAATATATTATGTACCCACATTAAAAACATGTTCATTTAACACTCAATGATACAAAAGAGATTTAATTTGTAGCATATTTTAAATGTTTTGTGATTGTGTGTGTGTGTGTGTGTGTGTGTGTGTGTGTGTGTGTGTGTGTGTGTGTGTGTGTGTGTGTGTGTGTGTGTGTGTGTGTGTGTTTCTATTTTCCAGGAGAGTTTTGAATTGAGAAAGTGCATACCAAAATCCCGAAGCCACGGATCTTTTGGAGTTCAGGCAATGTACAATCGTCACAGCTACATTCCAACTCTGTCCAAATCCCCACAACACTTCCACAGGCCAGGTGAGAGAATCGCCCCAAAGTAAATGATCTCAATCTTCATATCACCTTTGGAAAGAGCTTGATCCTCCTCTGCTCACATTTTTCTCTGTTGCACCACCTTCCCTTGTCTCCACAACTCTTCGTCCTCCTTCCACTTCTTTCGTTGAATAACAAACAGGGCTGATGCTTTCTCCTTCTCTATTCTCTGGCAACAGAGACACCTGCTCCACTTCCCCTTTATGTCACCATTTTCTCCCTGAAACCAAAGGTAAGACCCCCCCCCCCCGCAACCCCTCTCTTCCACTCTGCTATTGGTAACCTTCTGTTATCTTTGCATTTCCTATCCAACACTTATATCCAACTACTTTATGCAATTAACTACAAAGGGGCAGTTGTGAGGGCAATGGTAGAGTATGGATGAATACAACACCCAAACTACTAAGAGCAAACTGGTTTAAGTTTTAAGGGGCAGCGTTGGAATTTATATCACAGGCAGAGGAGGATGGTACAGAGATGTGATTCCCGTTTTTTCTTAGAAAAACACTGAGCCATCTAGTGGTCAAAGTTCACAGAACGTGTCAGTCGCACACAAACACTCCTCACGTCACAGCTTTACCCGTGGAGACAGCGCTGTTCAAACATCTAGATGCCTCCTTCAAATATTTCTTTTTATTTTCCCATTTTGCATAATTTGATTCTTTCTTTTCTCTGGTTTGATTGATTAAATATTAATAATTAATATTCCTGTGCCAAACTTCAATCACACATCCCTCTATAGCCGCGCCTATTTATAGCAGTGCTGTGACTTTTTAAAGCCTGTTTTATCATGTGTGTGGACGAGATACTAAAAAGCTTTGAAAAGCAATCGCTGGCATGTGTTTTTGGTGGGAAGTGAAGATCACTCACAACCCACATGCAGCCCACAGGGCCTTGATTTCTATACACAGCAGCGAGCGGAATGTATCTTTATTTAGTCTATTTTAGTCTTTATTTAGCCAACTTTTTTGAGAAAATAAACGCACTGATGCTCTGATATAAAATAGTTTTATTCTGAACCAAGTTTAGTGTCTGTATTTTATCTACATTGGTTGGCTTTTTCGGAGAAAATCAAGTTATTCTGTCCTTTAAACCAAAACAAACAAAAAAACAAACAAAATCTGTGTAATTGCATTTTACTTACTAAGCAAAAAATTGGTGTTAAGTTGCCCCTTTGGAATATTTGTTTAAAACATTGACAGGGAAAAACAAGTGTTTTGGCAGCTAGCTGCCAAAGAGACACTGCATTATTTTGTGTCTGTTGCATAATATTTTAGAATGAAATATCTGCTAACTCTGCTTTCTTTTCTATCTGCAGATGAAGGCTTCCACATGTACAGGAGGCCACCAATTTATAAACAGCAAGGTATAGTATGACTTTTTCATCTTTCAGTTAAACTTTGAAACCTTAACATGAGTGATGCTTGAAGCAGTTAAAAGTAAAATTTAAACCTACCAACTTTTATCTCAGTTGTGTTGTTCCAAAGAATATATATTTGTATCCTTGTAGATTTTTTATAACATTGATTTTTCTCATTGCCTGGACTCTTCTTACTTGTGTTTACACTTAAAGTAAAGCTAGTAAAACATAATTATGAATACTCTGCAGACAAGACCGTGAGTAAAGATTAACATTTGTGTTGTGCTTCAGTTATAGCTGATTGTACACTTCAGTTGTTGTCATCACCTTTGTGTCTGTGTTGTCCGAGGACTTCACACGTTTAAAACGCTGATTTAATAAAGGGTCCTGTAAGTTAGCTATGGCTGGTTGGACCAAACAGCAGGGCAGCCAAGGACTATTTGACTCCTCTAGTGTCCTGGCCCATAACTGCTGTGTAAGGTCAAGCTACTATGAGTTAGCATACGATGTGTTTAAGTTAACGGCAAATAATTTGGCTAACAGTTTTAAAGGTAGCCTAGTCTAACCTAAACAATGGGCTGTTTAGTAAAAATGTGAATATAAAATAAAGGTTTTATTGAAAATGAAAATAGAAAAATAGAGCAGTACTTCGAAGTCAGTTTTACTGAACAATTAGCAAAAGGCTAAGAAAAGAACTTGGCGAGGTACTTGCCTAGTACGTTTACATTCACTCAACGAGTCTGAGAAAGGTATGAGACTGAGTATATGTTTTCTCATGGTTAACTGATCCAACTGCTGCTACACTTTCACATAGATCCGAAGTCCTCCACATCCAAAACATCCTCTTTGCCTGGATACGGTCGCAATGGCCTCCATCCGGTAAGAGCAACATTACTCACCTAACTGTCTCTTCAGTTTTACTGTATAAGGCTGTTAAGCGACATTCCCTTGATTCAGCAGGCTGAATTTAGTACAAATGTATGTGTATATATATCATTTTGGAGTACTTTTGTTTTTAAGTTTTACTAAATCAAAAACATGATGTCCAGCCAGCTAACCTTATTCTTTATATTGTATATATAAAATAAGTGTTTTAATGTTTTTGCTTTTCATTAAGCCACAATCAGCTGATTTCTCCCCCTACAACAGTGACAGATTCAGAGGTAAGTCTGTAAACGTCTCTATTACTTATCATGGACGTTGTCAATCACTACAATATTAAATCAGCGAATAAAAATTAATTGTGTGTTGCTTTTGCGTTTTCTTTTCCCTTGCCTTTCAGATTTTAAGGTATGTGAAAGGAGTGGAGGAATGGAGTTTTATGTGATCTTGAATCCCTGGTTATGCTTCTTTTCCTGTTTAGTTTACTGCATTGCCAAACGACTGACTTCATCTCGCTCTCTGCATCTGCATGTTTAAAGAAATGTACAGTTAACTCCGCTTCAGAGTTGTCCTTGTATATATCTGCATTGATTGATGAGGTTTAGCTATTACATAACTGACCCTATAATCACACATCTTATAAATATGCTTTACTAACAGTAATCTGGCCATTTGGCTTTTAGCTTTGAGGTTATTAAACCTGCCATGACGTTTTCCTATTGCATGTGTTTGTTTCATTCTTTAGCTCATCCATGACGGTCAATATCCTCTAACAAGAATGGACAGAGGAGTGTCTATGCCTAATTTGTTGGAACCAAAAGCAAGTATTATTTGTATATTCATGCTTTTGCTACCATTTCATTTCTCTGCCAAACTGTGTACGAGAGGAGCGTTTTCAATGCAAAGACTTAACATGTTCTGTACATATAAACCTTTAAAGATTGTAGGTGAGAAAAACAATAATAAATACGAATAATACTTCAGTGCAATCCAATGGAGCTTAGGATAGAGTTCAAAAACAAGCTTGCTAGTTTTATAGCTGTAGGACAGTGCTGAGTGCGCTGAGGTTTCGAGGACAAATTCATTAGCATCCTTCCTTTATAGCAGAATATGTGAAAATACACTGACTCTTTTGAGAAAAAGGCTGATATGTACAGGACCTTGACAGTGTTTTTCTTCTCTGAAGGCTGATCCGCTGGTATTATAGACTTCAAATATCCAAGCTAACTGTGCCATGGTTTTACAACAGATACATATTTGCATGGTACTTGATGTTCTGACTCCATCTCCAACTCAATAGCTCATAGCATAAATGTACAAAAGACTGTGTTTTGGTGTATCGTATGTGATAATCAACTTATAAAGCATTCTCAACCACTCTCCGTTTTGTCAAGGTCTACCCGTATGAAATGCTCACAGTTGCTAATAGAGGAAGAGTGAAGCTTCCGAAGGATGTTGACAGAACAAGACTTGAGGTACGGAAAAATGTGAGAAAAGCATTCGTGCAATGCAACACATATGTCTTTTTTAAGTAAGTAGTAAGTGTAAGTTTTATTTTAGAATAAGAAATACCATCCCCATACAGGCTTGTAAAATTAATTTTCATCCGATGGGCTTGAAACCACCTACACCTACAAAGCAAATCCCTTTTTTTCCCACGCACACATTTTCCATGCACATGTGCTGAACTTGTTTCTTTTCTAATAATTCAGTAAAGTTTTACAGAAAATGAATCTATAGTTGAGCTACAGTGCAACTTTTCTACAATAGCTTTATTCTTTTATTCTCTCTTCTCTCCTTTGTAGTGCCACCTTTCCCCAGATTCATTCTTTGAGATCTTTGGCATGGATATTCAAGAGTTTGACAGACTTCCACTCTGGAAACGTAATGACATGAAGAAGACGGCAAATCTCTTCTAAATGCTGACTAATGCATGTTTTAATTCAATGTTAATATGCAATACATGTCAAGTTCTGATGAACCTTTATGTTTATTTCTTCTCATTTGGCACAAAAGTTAGAAATCTTTTGCCTAAGAACTGCACGAATCACAACTTTACAGGGCCACAACACTGTGTTTCCCAGTTAGTCTCTGTAGGCTGTTGGAATAAATGATGGTTAAAGTTGTAATACCTCAAAGCAAATATGAACATGAGAACTCAACTTCGCTATAGTGTTGGCTTCAGTAACAGAGAGCCATTATTTGTCTTTCCTATGTCAGCCCTGTCTCCCCAGGAATTACGTTCATATTGGACGATTCAGCTGAATATAATTTATACTCATTCATCATAAACAGAACAGGTAGTTTTGTGTTTATGCAACTTAGCAAAAAGTATGCATCCTGTTTCAGACCGACAGTTGAAGTCATTCAAGTGATCTCTAAAAAATACTGTTACTGTTAGTGTGTTTTTACTGTACTGATGAAGGCGCCAGATCTCTAAAATGCTTACACAGTATATTGCTTGGGAATAATTGTGCAAAACCTTGGATTAACTTCGATATCAAAGTTTTTGAGGACAACTAATGTTTTGATTATTCCTAAAATGTCTGCAAACGGCAGCTACAAGATGATGGGCAAGGTCTGGTTAAGGTCAGGCCCCCAAAACATGTACAACATGAACATACTCTACCTGAAACGACATTTTCATTGGTGTACTTTTCTGCTTGCCTTCTGAAAAATAGGGAATTACTTACTTCGGAACACAGAGTTTGAGCGTGTGTAGGGTATTTATGGTGTTTAAAGTCAGTCACATTCATGTCAAAAATGTTTTTTTTTTTGGTTAAGGTTTGTGAAGTCTAAAGCCTTTGTCGATCATTAGTGCTACCCCCTTATGAATAATGCTTCCCATGATAGCTGATTCATAGTGTAGTGACCAGGTACATGAAATGGACATAACCTGTCATCAACACGTAATTCTGATAAAAGATAGTGGATTGTTCCCTGACAGCTGGATGAATTTTACCCATATTCTCATTGTTATTGGTATTGTTACTCAGTTGAAACTTATTTTGTTTTCTCCTGGTTACACAAACAACGTGTTTCAGCACAAAACTGAATAGAGAAAATATGTAAGAACTGTATTTCTGAGTCAGTAAGTTAGGATTGTTGATTGATGATTTAAGAGTTATTGTTGTTTTATGTTGCACCCTTACTTGGTTGTGGTAAACTGTATGTATGTTTGACATTGCTGTTTGAGCACACCACCTTAAGAACCCTAAATAAAACCTTGCACTTCTTTCAAGCTGAGTAAATGCGTGGCTTTTCCTTGACAGGTTGAATTAGGTTGTGTATGCACACTAGAGTGTTTTGAGCACATACTTTTCCGCATAATTTCAAGTTTTTGGTGCATCTCCCAGAGGAATCTCACAGTCTGGATCATCAGCTTGGAATCTGAAAAAATTTCGTTTTTCACTTTCATGTAGACTTCAAAGAACCTGCCCATGATGACAGACATTCTTGATCTGATTATCTGTACTCGGCATCTTCATGGTTACAACTCTCGCTGTACAGTCTGTAATTCCTATGCACGGAAATTTTAGTTAGTCAGTAATGAACTGGCTGTTAGACTGTTTCCTGTCCTCCTGTCAACATCAAGAGACAGCAGGCCCAACTTAAGATAAACTGATTTACGGGAGAACGCAAGCAGGGCACAACCAAACCAAATCAGTTTTTCCTCAGTCACCTGCTACAGTAGGTTTAAAACTATTCCATGACTTTTAATAACATCTTGCTAAATTTCAATGACTGTATTTCAATGGTGTGATAATATAAGCTGCCTATTGTTATGGAATAAATGTAGAGATTATAATTTTCTAATGTGAGTCAGTTCTGGTAAGAAAACAGGTGGTGTACCAACAAACTGCAAAACATTTTTATAACATTACAGCATTGAGCAGCTCTTCATATTTTCACACAGCAAACCAGGTGCATGTTTGAAGAATGGCAGAATATACTGACTTAAATCCACCTGCTAGCCATCACTCATACATTCCCATTTGATTTCTGCTCTGACATGTTTGTAATTTTTTTTTTTTTTTTAACCCGTCTGGGACCCAGCCACCGGAAATTTATAACCAACAGATGGTGCTCTGGAGCCTGGAATCACAACACCACCAGGATAACTTTCAATGTTTAAAATTAACATTAAGACCTGCCAAACTTTGTTTAAGCTCGTATTTGATCAGTATGTTTGAGATATCTTTTTTTCTCTACTTGTATCTTTCATGGAACAGTATATTAAACAATCATAACATGCATGACATTTTTGTTATTTACTCATTTGTTGTTCTCAAAAGAGAATTATGTTACATTTTTGATGTTATGTTACTGTACTGTATGTGTATTACATCTATGAGACTTGATAAGACGAAATAACTTTAGGGGCCGACTCTCATTTGTTTGTCACTTTGATAATAGGTCATAAGAGGAACGTTTCTCTGTAGTACTTTTTTATGTTTATGACTTTGGACCTTTGCATGTACCTACTCCATGAGAGGTCAAAGGGTCAACGTTTTATCTTGTTTGACAGTTTTGACTGTTTAACAACCAATTTTCCCATGTTGGAAAAAAAGGAAGGAATTAGTTACGTTTCTTTTTTCTTTGCTTTCTTGTGCTGTTGTGGATTTTGAAGATTAGCACACAGACACACAGACACACAAAACAATATCAGCTAAAGAAATAACCTCTACTAACAACGAGGGTAGCCTGAATAAATGTGGCGCCCCGTCTGTCTCTTCGGTTCGAAAATGAAAAATATTAGCTCAGGCTTTTTACTAATAACATCACAGGTTTGTGTGGAAGTTAGCTTTTGCTATCATGGGCCCTTTAAAGCCCACCTAGCCTGAGCAAACGTATTGGAGATGTCTGGGGCTTTCTATTGGTCGCGGCCTCGGTCGTGGGCGTATTGATGCATGCGATTGGCCGTGGTTGCTGTCACTCGCCACCACACACACACACACACACACACACACTCTCTCTCTCTCTCTCTCTCTCTCTCTCGCCCCCCCATTAGGATTTTCACGAAAACAGCAACCGCAGACTGCGTATCAGTGCCAGCGAGAGGGCAGCTACGACGGACGGGACCCGACGCCATGGATCCATCGGCGTGACAGCCTCGTCGATGGCGTTGCTGAAGTCGGACAAGGGGGTCTGGTCTCGCGGAGAGAATTCAGAAGCGCGAATTAGATTTAACGGCAGTGACCTCGGTATCACTTGTTAGACAGACAGAGACAGACAGACAGACAGAGAGAGAGAGAGAGAGAGAGAGAGAGAGACAGAGGGAGACAGAGGGAGAGAGAGGGAGAGAGAGAGAGAGAGAGAGAGAGAGAGGCCAAAGTGGACTCCCTCCCTCGGCAGAGCCGTTCCGCCCGATGGAGGCAGACGAGACCTTTGCAGTGAGCTCGAGGCCCGGAATGTCACCTGTGAAGCGTCGACACCTCGCTGGAGGACGTGACTGAGGAAAAGACCGCGCACATCTGTCCGCGCTTTCGGGAACTTCTCTGACAACTCCTTTAGTAAGCTCGTGTGCGCGAACGAAAGTTAGCAGGTCTCCGTTAGCTGCGGGAGGCGACCCCTCGCCCAAGATGACCGTCATAGATATCACTTAGCGAGAGGTTATTCGCCGCCTCAGGTAACGTAGGACAGGTGAACGACGCACTTTTTAATGGACTTTGGGCTTGATATTTTCTACTACTTTATAGTTCTCAGTCAGCAAGTTGGCACCCACCTATCTGGCTGCGAGAATTGACCGGTTTTGTCTCTCAAACAAAGACTTCTTGGAAACTTTTCTCAAGTGTCACCTCTTTCATCAGCCATGTCATTCAAAGACAATCCCTGTCGGAAATTTCAAGCCAACATTTTCAACAAAAGTAAATGCCAGAACTGCTTCAAGCCCAGAGAATCTCATTTGCTCAACGACGAAGACTTAAATCAGGTGAACAAATTGTTTAAAAAGCAAAAAAACAAAAACGAAACATTGGGTTTGTTGTATTTCATACTTGTGATATTGTCTGTGCAACCTGTATTGATTTTATTTAAAAAAAAAAAAAAAAAGGAAGCCTGTTTGTATCTTTCCGTTTGATGTGCACATTTCAAAGGGTTAGTCGGGCCAACAGACCGTGAAGTGCAAAGGTTAGGTTAATTGGAGATAATTAGTTTCCAGCCCAAGGGCACATATTGACCTTAATTCATGCAGATATAGGCCACCACCCAGCTCCATGCCTTCCAGCACAGTAGCTTGCTGTCAGTTGCTTTTATTTGAGTTCCAGTTATTTCTGTGAAATCTTTCAAAAAAACTTGCTGTGATGTCCCATGCTATAATACTTTCTTCTGGCATTTTACCTCAGTCTTTGCCACACTGTCTGTCTTTCTCATTCTGAAATTAACCAACAATCAAGTCCCCACTTACAGGCACTGAGGATGGGAGACTCGAATGCTGTTAGAAATGCACTGTTGTTTTCCTAAAATATAGAAAAGACAAATATATAGATATTCCTCTAACACTCCCTGCTGAGCTGTGTTGTGAAGGGTGGCATCAGGTCACTCTGAACTCTCTTGGGTTATATTGTGATCATTCCTTTTGGTAAGCTGTTTAACAGGACAGGTTTAGAGTCAACTGTATCCAGGTTGGCAGCTTATCTGAATGACACCTCTTCAGCTGGTAACATCTTCATCGTGGCTGGGTGAGGACAAGGCTACGTATTTTCCCGTACTGCTCTCCGTCATGACCACCTCCCTGTTGGGATGGAAAAAGTCTCAAGCGTTTTTCTCCTTCCCGCTGGAAATTCTGACCCACCGGTTATCAAGCTTATCCTCTGATGACTGCACTTTTTTGTCAGAGACCGACGACCCGAGACACGCAGATCATGTTGTTCTTTGTTTAAAACTCCTACCATGAGAAGATACCGAAGGCCTGTGACTCTCGTTCTGTGCATATTTTGAGCCAGAACTTGTGTCATTCCTTTTGCCTCCCCACCTCACCGCTCAAAGGCCCACGCTATCGGTGCCGTATTACATAGTCATTTATGATGGGAGGGAGTAAGACATTGGGGGCCGTTGCAAAATGAACACACACGGACACTCAGATTACTCTGTTTAAGCACTGAACCACTGAAGGGTAAAAAATGACCTACATTCATCTCGTCTATTTCTCTCTCTCTCTCAGGAGGCCTTGCCATTTGGGCTGCTGTCAGGTCATATGAGGAGAGATGGGACATTTTTCTGTACTGTGCTGAGTCTCAGTATTTCTCCTAGGGTTGTAGTCTTAATGTTCCACATGAATGGATGCAGCTAGTGTCCCACTATCAGTTTGATTCTCTCTCCACTCTTACTGCCTTTTCTAGCAGTTCCATTATCAAATAACTTAATGTCGTCTCATCTGTATGGTACTGTTCCTGTGTGCCTTCGGCTTTCAAGTTTTTCAAATGTCCATCGAAAGTTGGATGATGTTTCTCTCGCAAGTCTGCTCAAAGTCTTGACTGGTCAAGGTGATGGTTGGGACTTATGATGAAAAATTCCCGTTATGTCATTTTGTTTACGGAGTCACTCAGCTCTGAAAATGTGCTGTACCTCCTGTAATCAAAGTAAAAGAGGATTTTATGTGTGGCTTTACACGGGATGAAGTTATGACTGTAATCAAAACCCCCAATGGAGGAACATGGAGGTGCCAGACAGCTGTAAATGTCAGAGCTGCTTGACTTTATTTGTAGGCTACTGTTCCATAGACCTGGGCGTGCAGTTGAATTACGTAAGAGACTTAACTTGTTAAGCTGTTTGCGTGTAGGTAAGATTTAAGTGTAAACATTTAGTAAAATTTGTGCACCCTTACACACAACCCGCCAGTAGTTATGCGGGGCTTTTTTTAGCTCAGCAAACAATTGCTGACTACTAGTGTGGCTACAGTTCAAGTATGTACCAGAACTGTTTAAGAAGGACTGCCAGGCCAACTTGCTTCTCTCAGGACAAGTCTGATTTGCAAATCTGTAGCCACAAAAGCTCCCAGGCTATATACCACCTTTCTCTCCTGTTTCTCATCCACTGTTTTTCTTGCTAACTTCTGCCTCTTGCTTCCCCCTCCACCCACCAGTCCACCCACTTAGAGGATCAGAGGGAAAATCATGTGTGTTAGCCTTTCCTTTTTTTTTTTCTTTTTTTTTTTTTTTTTGCTATTCTAGGGCAGCATGGTGCTCTGGCATACAGCCAGTTGGAAAATGTAGCCTGCAGTCAACTCAAGGCAGCTAATACACACCTTTGTGTAGTTAAACTAAAATGTGTGTGGGTGTGTTAGTGTATTGCTGTCTGATATTGGGTCACAATTTGCAGCCTGAACTAGGGACTAGCCTGCAGTTGTTTCTACAGTGAGAAAATATGTTCATGATTGAACTGTTAATTGATATGTCAATGTTGCTGTTTTAATGTTTGCTTTCAAAACTGTAATTCTGTTTTCCCCTAAACAGGCAAAACCTATATATGGGGGATGGTTGCTGCTGGCACCTGAGGGAACAAATTTTGATAATCCTTTGCACAGATCTCGGGTAAGTGGTTTCATAAGTGGTTTGCCTTTGCTGGACTTGAAATTAATTACATTCAGAAGTCAGCGTTGCTTTTGATTTCCTTTTAATGAGGGGAAATTTGGTAAAGCTTCACGATATTCATGGGAACAAAATATTATCCTTGAAAGGAAACAACTTTCTTTGACCTGTGGTCTATATAGCTTCTGCCCCTGCCAAGAGTTAAAAGGTGCAGTTTTTAGGATTTTGTGTTGAACAACTGTGAGTATGAGATGGATAAAGTTTACTATATCAGGGCAGCTCAGAGGCAGTTGGCTTGACTAGTCCTTGCTTTAATTCTGTTATCCATTCTGGCACTCATTTGACATCTGACAAACAGGAGGTCTGTATTGCTGCTCCTGTAGCTGTTTCATGGACAGCAGCTTCCCGTGGGAGCCTTGGCTCTTTATCAGAAGGCCCAATTTTCAAACAGTAATAAGCCTAATACTGACTTTATTTCATGAATCCTGCTCCCCTAGCATCATGTAATGGCAGCCTTGCTCTTTGGCACCACTTCCTTTATCAGCTCCAGGATTATAATGTGGTGGTGAATCCCAAAGAGAAGTAGGGAGAATGTGGGGGAGGAGAAGGAAAAGTCCCAGTTCTCACAGCCACACTGATGGCTTCCATATGGTTTTTTGGGAAAAGCACCTCTCGATCCTTCAATTCAACTACCATCAACAGTCTGCTGCTGCTTTGACATCACCACTCATGTGTTCTGCCTATTCTTACAATCAGCTTTTCACTGTGGGGGTATAATTGGTGGCCTGTACATAGTGCTGAGGTGAGCAATGTTGGTCAGGTTTTGACTGACCAACAAACAATTAACAGAGAAAAAGTGCTGATGTGTTGGATGAGTCATGTTTTAGGACCACTTTAGTGTGACAGGTTGCAGGTTTGTTGCTTTATCCAGTCAGGTTAGGAGGGTATAACTGATTCTTTATAGCCCCTGGTAAGCCACAGATCTTGTTGGGTTTTTTTTTTTTTTTTTTTCCCCCCCAGTGTAAGGTGAAGGTATGACTGCAGTGTCCCTTTAACATCACCTGTGAGGGTTACTAGCACCCCTATGAGACCTTCCAGTGCCTTTTAGGTTACAAAGCCCCTCTCAAATTTCCTGGGCTCCAATTCAAACAGATCCAAATCCATGAAATATTAACACTGAGACAAAACAGTGCATTAAGATAAGAGGGGGGCAGTGGAGAGCTGATCAAGCCAATGAGGAAGAAGATCGGTGGAAACTGTTACCATGTCATTTGCACAAATATCAACAGAAATGCCAACCTTACCAAGAGATAAATTAACACCCATTTGTGTTTAATTTGAGCTTGTAGTTTGAGAAATACAAACCTCATCTTCTTCAGTAGGCTCAGGTCCAATGACATTGTGCCAGATGACATGATATTGTCAGATATCAGGTCACAGTTCTGTGCATTTATCCTGGGATCTAGTTAACACAATCAAAAACGCAATCTTGTGTACTGATCTGAAAGGGTTTACCCACTTAATTTTTGGTGTGACTGTACTGGCATTCAGCTGAGACGTTGGGGGGGCAAAGTGAAAACTGGATGGTGTACCTTCAAATGGTATATGCTGAAAGTGCTCCGAAGAACTTGTTGCTACTGCACAGCAACAGTTCCCCAAAGGCGTCCTTGAACTTGTATATTTACCACTTGGATGTGTGTGTACCCCCATATTGGCAAAGTCATCATGCCATGAGGTGTATATATAAGATTCAAGATTTTAATTGGAACTTACAGATTCATTTATAGATGAAAAATCTCTGGCGTTATAAAGGAAATATCAGCCAACATTTTCAACAATATTTGTTAAACCGTCATATCAAAAATTGACTTACTTATAGTAATTTGTGATAAACAGCTTTCAAACCTATGCTAAATATGTGCCCTTTTTCTCATATGGCTTCAGCCTTTATAAAATGCTGATTGGTTTACTGCTGGGAGTGATACTGATATTTAGCATGTTACTATGTCAGTAATTCAAAATATATTTTTCCTTTTCACAGAAATGGCAAAGGAGGTTCTTCATCCTCTACGAGCATGGCTTACTTCGCTATGCTCTGGACGAAATGGTGAGTTAAGGCTTTCTTCATGTCAGCTGCTGATTTTTGTTTACTCTGAATAAACATTTCTAAATACAAAAATCCTAGAATGAAAGCTGATATTTAAATAATGGTCTGATATTAAATACTAACTGGTGGAGTGGTCTATTTAAGCAAATTAAAAACTATGCTATATACTGCTCCTGTATAAGATTAGATGATAAATTCAGTATCTCATGCTCTCTACAGCATTATTTGGACATTGGCACGACAGTCAGGCCATACTGCCCGCTCACCCTTCTCTTGAGTTTTAGTTTTAACAGTTTTCTAACACTAAAATTATTATTGATTCTCCTACGGTCTTATTTCTCTATTAACGTTCTTTTAATGAAACTCGGGACAATATCTGTCAAAGAAGGGAAGAGATTAGACCTCTTAAACTCCTGGAAGTGTTTGAATGTGAAACGGAGTTTGCATTACCAGCATACAGCAGAAACCGCAAGTTAACTCACAAATAGGAACAGATCACAAAACAGAGAGGCTGCTTACTGAAATATGATAAAATGTAAAACAGGATAAATAAGGAATTTTTTTTTTTATGATAACCTGTCTCAAATAGAGGACTGGCTCTTTTAATTATAATTTACAGTAGTTTTCACTGTTGATCAGTATGCTTATATAATACATCCCATGGCAGTTAAGTGCCGAGGCAAGTAATTTTGACTCAGAAAAAGGTGATTTTATGCTTGTTCATCTCTGTTTACAGAACAAGGTGGTCTCAGTGAAACCTTTTCACATGTAGATGTTGCATAAAAACAAGAAAGACAAATTATTTTACTGACTTTAAAACATTATCAGTAGATAGTTATTGATAGATAGGTATTGTTGGTGCAGTTATTTTGTTACTAGTATTTTCGTCTGAGGCATACATAGAGTGTAATGGGCTTACAGCCTATTGACCAGGCAGTCACCACACTGTTCACACCAGTGCTTTCTTGCATACAACAGAGTATTTAGTGAATGTGATAAACACTAAGCTAACTAGCACAGCGGTGTTAAAAGGAATGAAGTGACACCACATGGTGTTGATACTAAAAGTCATGTGCCGAGCTGTGTGTGTTTGCTAACACATTGTGCAACAGCCCCGTGGCAGTTTCCTGTTCTGAAAGAAAAACTGGAAAAACCACTCAAAATCAGAAAGATTAATGTCTATAGTGATCTTTATTGGTGCCAGTAATGGAATACAAATACAGTAATTAAAAAATTAATATGTAGACTGACTCTCTCTTTCCATTGAACTCATGTTTTTCTAGGTCACTAGTTTGAATACAATATAGTTTTTCAGTTCTATATGCAGTGCAGCATGTGGGCACAGCAGCTTTTTTTCATAATGTGGCATGTGCTTTGAAATGAGGTGAAAGGAGAAGTAGTTGAATCAGCTTTTGCTTTATTGCTTTTGACCCTTCCGTACTGCATGTGGCATTCACTGGCAAAGGAGAGAGATGCCGAGAGGTTTTATGTACTAGAAGCAACAGAAGCTGGGATGCTGTGTAGATGTATTTTTTTCTTTTCTGTGCCCTTCAGGGTCATTGCATTCACCCTACAGAAATCTGCTACATGTTGATTCACTGGGCTAGCATATGCATAGTGCATCCCAGATCTTTCTTAACCTAGCACTTTATTGTACAAAACATGGCAGTAAATACTGTTCTGTCTTTAATGTCCTCTTCAAGCTGTAGCCAATAAACTGCATTTGTTAGGCATTGTTGAGGGGGATGTGTTTACAGGAAGAGACAAAGGGAAAAAGGCGGCTGTCTTCCTTCCATTCATCGTTCTCTCTGGATGTCACTCTTCATCTTTTCATCTCCCTTCTGAATGGAGGATCAAAGGGGGGGGGGGGGGGTAGCAGGGTCCGGAGCTGAAAATATCAAGTGACACTAAATATAGAACCTCACTTGCTACACAAGGCACATTAGAATAATTGATTTGTGTCAAATAAAAAGCTGCACAAACTGACTGAAGGCATACATATCTGCAACTAATATTGGGCTGTTTTAATCGATTAGTATTAGCATGCATATTACAGTTAAAATGTACAGTTCAAAACATTTCAGATGGCCACAATCAACATTAAATTAAAGAAAGAGACTGGCATTAGGATCAGTTTAAATCTTTATTGTGAGTGACATCAGGTCAAAGTTAAAGACTGCCAGCTTTCGTCAGTGTAACATTGCTCCAGACCACATCAGAGCCCCCATCTAAGAGAACTGGCTGGGGTTGTAGATGAGGAGCTTCCCCTCTGTGTTCGTCTCAGGCTAGTTTTATGGCTCTTGGGTCTTGGCTCTAACCAAACCCAGATGGATTGTGGTCCCAACCTGGAGGATGTGGCATGGCTCTGGGGGGAAGGAATGGGTTAGCAAAGGTCTGGGAGAGATCAGTTCTTGGAGCCATCGATTTGGGGTTGCCCACCAACGGTGAACACCCAACACAACACACCATTGCCATCATTGTTATGTGCAACAGACAAGTGGTAAAAAGAAGAAAACGTAGCTGCAGTATGAGCAAGATAAAGAGAAAATGTTTTCTGTCATGGATTGGAAGGATGGAGAGAGTGAAGAGCTGAAAATATTGGCCTGTATAGAACATGTGCTGCCATGCAAGGCTAATGTGTTAGTGCAGCTTTAGTGGATTGTTCTTGGCATAGGCCTAAAGAAGTGAGTTGAATGTGTCTAAGCTAGGTCACTGAATTTAAGCACAGTATAATTTATTAGCTATACATATAGACATAAGATAAAATTACTCACAAAATCCACTGTAAATTCAGTCTCCAGTATTTGCTGAATTTACAAGCTAGATTTTCCCGGAGCAACCCAATGCAGTTATTTCAGGGGAGTGTTGCCACGGCAACATGTTTTGTCCCTTTGTCCAGCAACGGTTGACCGTGGTATGTGTAACATGGGACAGAGTTATTCTCTGTTTTGTGGAGAGCTCTGGCTGTCTCTGTCCTGCCTGTAGGGACACAGGACAGAACACTCTAGAAGCAAAGCACAAGTGTGTGGGCTGAGGTTGTCTCTAGGCTTAGTCAGTGAGCCAGCCATTCTACAGTAGCTGTAGAAAAAAAAAAAAAACATCAGACACAGCATCGAAACAAATGTGCAAGGCTGGACTAGACAGAGTTATAGTTTTTTGCTGAGCGGCACGTTTCTGTGCGCGTGTGCATGTGTATGTGAGTGAATGCACCTGGGAGCGAGGGTGCTTGCCTGCAGAGGCCATGTCGGGAACAGGTGTTTCAAGGAGAAACCTTAGGTTTAAACTGACTTCAACTTTAGCAGTCTTTTCATAATACTGGTCTTATGATCATTTAGAGGTAAATAAAAGGAAAATGAACAACATGAACCAAAGGTCACCCATACACAGCTGTTTGATTAAGCTGTTCAGGTTGTTTAAGTTATGTGAGAAACACACACACAAAATCCATTATCACCTCGTGGTGAAGGCAGGTATGTGGGTGTAAAGAACTCTCCAGCTCCATAAAGCCATTTGAATTACATCAGTGCAAGTTAAAATGGTCACACCCACACTCTAATAACTGCTTCGCTATGCGGTCCTAAATACTCCACGCAACACCTAGCTCCTACTGACCATACTGTGACCTAATTTTAACCTGTTCTTACTGACACACACAAACACAACTCATCACATGATCTGGGCTGAATTTTTTTTCTTTACAATGTCTCAGTCTCTGTTGTTGAGCTCATTTTGAATCATAGCCTCAGTTAGTTTGTTTTTTTTTAATTTTTTAATTTTTTTTATTTTTTTTATACATCCTTAGATTAAGAAGGCTTTTGCATTGACACACTTTTATTACAGTTGTTGGTGGATTGTTTGCAATATTTCCTCACTTTATTTGAAGGCCTATGCAGGTGCTTTGAAAAGACAGTGGACTTTGCGTTTTCTGCTGGTCAGTTAATGTGTTTTAGTCCAGACTAAACAAGCACAGTATACCTGCAAATCAATTTAGGCTACCTATTGAGTTGCAGTACACAAAAAGCCCATTCACAGACACTTGAACTGCATTGCTTTTAGACTGTATTGACTCCAGTTGACTGTCCGTATCACGGCCATAATCCTTCTTATTCCAACAAGAGCATGGTGGTCTCACAACGTTTCAGCTGTTGAAGTCATTCTCATTTCATCTCAGCTCAAATAATTTCCTGTGTTTATTGGAATTCAAATAGTGGACCCTTGCCCCATAGTACAAGATCTGAGAGTTTTTGACAAAGTTCCTTCCATTTCCCACACATTTGTGAAGTCTTGAGGCACACTATTCTACTGCTCCTCCTGAATCTCTCAGACATGATCATATACAACCTCAGCCTGTGTTTGCACTCAGACTTGTAAGACCTTTTGACAGGCTGAAACATGCATAAACCCTCTCTCTTTTCTGCCCCAGTGAAACATGAAATTAAGGGCTATTTTTAGCCAGTTTTCAGGAGCTTTTGTCTTATGTTGGTTTGGGAATGAGGAGAGCCTTCTAGGGGATGGATGAGTTGGCAGCGCCTCTGAGCTGTGTTGTTGCCTCCAGGCACTCTATGCAGAGAATAAGTGGAGGCTGACCACCCTACCCCATCAAATTAGGGATACTAATAGGGGAGCTCCAGTCTTCCACTCACAGCAAGCCATTAGAAACGGAGCGGAGAGAGAAGTAAAAACGGTCTGGTGTACATACACTACAAGATGGAGAGAGAGAAAGGTGGATGATATAGGATTGAAAGGTGGATAGGGGAGAGGAGCAGGTAATTTAGAGGAAAAAAGGTAATGAATAAATAATATGCTCGTCACAGCTCGTGTTGATAAGACAGTGTAAGCCTTCCATATTGGATCATTGTAGATTGTTTACTTAATGTGGGTGTCGGGTGAGGCATGTGTTGGTTTAGTAGAGAGATGGTGTGTGAGAGTCTTCTTTAACCCCTGCCCTTCCTTCCCCATGGTTCTAGTAGGCACTGATCTGCTGGAATGTAAACAGCCATGGATTACAGTGGGGTCACTGTTCCAATTGCACAAAGCTACAAAACCATGGGAACAGCCATTCATACAACTTGCAATCATCAGGGTGTACAACACTGTAACTGCCCCTCAACCTTATGGCAACCCCACATCCCAAGGGCGTCATCCAGTATTGTATTTATAAAGAACATTCCCTTGTTTTTGTGTTTGTTGTCTCTGTTTTATCCCATTTCGGAATTTCCAGTTCCCTGTGGACTGTAGATCTTGTCATGGCCATCTCTGCTGCAGGCCGACAGAGGCTGACCACGATGAGTGTCAGTGGGAGGGTGCAACACACAGAGCATTTTGTTATCCTCTCCATTTTTAGCAACCACTGTGCAGATGTCATGACCAAAAAGTAGGAATTGAAAGTCCGGCAAGAAAGATGAGAACCCTCCACCAGGTTTCCCACCCACAAACACAGATGTTGTGAAACAAAATTCATGTCAACATTTCGGTCAAATAAACCAAACTCTTGTTCTAATATCTGTGTAATTCCATAATTTAATTATTAGTGGAATTATGCCAACATACACTGACTGTATATTGAAACACAAAGGGTAAACTGGAGGGGGTAGAATGGACATACTGCATGTTGCGCCCTGACTACCAGGGTGGCTGTCTACACCCTCCCCAGGACACTAAATGATTTGGCAGTGACGAGGACTGCTATGCGCAGGGAACTGAGAGTTCCAAATTGGGATAAAATGATGTGAAAAAATCCTTAAAAATTACTCCTCTTAGACTGTTCCCTGGGCTCTTCCTCCGTACTGTAGGCTACCTCATGAGCACAAGATCCAGGGTCAGAAGGTCATTTCATGAGAGCACAGGTTTTAAAAATACTTCACCACACCCACTGCCTTCCTGTTTAAATTTATATTTTATCAACAGGCACTGTGATGTGGAATTGTCATTGTAACGTCATCAGAAAACAGGGTGGCTTATCATTTGTAGCCTTGTAAACTAAGAAAGGACTATATTTAGTTTTTCTTTCTACATGTCAAAGGCACGTGGCAAAGCCTTGTCCACCCTAACCAAGCACCATGTATGTCAGCCTCAGTCTTCCAGTCAGATCCAAACCAAGGAGTGCGCCTTAATCTCAGTTCAGTCCCCTGAAAGATGATTGACGAGACACAGCACACAACAAACTTGGCTATAGCTTCTAGAAAAACCAGACCCGAAGCAACTTGATATTCTGAAAAGTGATTGTACGTCCCTGTGTAGGGAGAGGTTCATATCCACCAGCTCACACTGATGGCTAACCAGGGACCTTTCTGTCCTCCAAGAGACCCAATATACATGCCCACTTTCCAACTGAGTTTACCATTACCAGGAGAATATGATTAAGACAATTTCATTTTCACTAGATAAATGACCAATCTGGCTCTCTGCTGGCACTCTGGACTTTCCAGTGTCGTCTTATCTGTGCTCTTTAGTTTTTGCCACCATCCCGGCTGTGGCTAAGATAAAAATCTTATCTCCTCCTCTATTGTCTCACTGTTTTAATACTTCCATTTCTTTTGCAGAAGCACAGTTACCCTGTCTGGCTCAGGACTGAGTCTGCTCTCTAAAAATTAAACTCCTGAGGTTGGCCTGGCTATGAGGCGCTATTATACATGGCACCACCTATGTCACTTTTATTGTCTTTATCTTTTATAAATGTAGTTTGAAGCTGTTCCATTTATTAGTGTACAGATAATCCTGAAGAATTGCCCAGAAACGTTACCCAAACTGACTTGAAACTAAACTTAATTGTGGTTCTTTTCTTGTTGTAAACTCTTACAGATCAAATGTGAGGGACAGGGAGACATTTTATGTTTTCTCACTGACCTCCCCCTCTCCCTCCTCCACCCCCAATTTACTATTGAGTGTGCGTGCGTGCGTGTGTTAAATAGCCAAAAAGCTTAATGAGTGTAAAAATAAGGGCTTTCAAATTACACTTATTAAATTCCAATTACAGTGAATAAAACAGCATTGTACTCCAGTATGCACATTCAATTACACAGAAAAGGGGACTAAGCTGTCCTTAGGTTTGATGAGCAGAAAAGTTAGCTAGGTTAATAAAACACACATTAAAATCGGACTTAATTCATTGAAATGTATCTTTCTGGAAATGCACTGACAAATTGGTGCAAGTCTTTGGTGCACTTTGGAAAGCATCTGACCTCAATAAGCAAGCTTTTGTCTTCTCAACATATTAGAAATGAAAACCTTTGCACATTTCACAACACAGTCTCTGGCTATAAGGTTCTACTTAAACTTTGAGCTTCAATTGTAGGAACTAAGCAAGTGAAGACAGTCCCTCTGTTCAACCTTCTCGTCTCTTATTATATTGGTGTTCACTGCTGCGTGAGGTTGTGGACAGGCTCATTTAACACAGGGCACTAGGTCTATCAGCACCTTGAGTAAAATAATACTATATTGCTAATAGTAAAGGAATAGTGGTTACTTGAAAGGTATCAGTTTTCTACTATTGTAGGAATTCTATTTGGCAGTGAACTTGTTCTCTTTCAAATTTCTCTCTGTGAATATGATTGCAATGTGGGGTTGAACTAAATTGATGATGGTGGTCCACTGTTGTGCCATGGTGAGAAGTCCTATAAAGGTTTTTTTTTTCTTTTCTTTTTTTTTTTCTACCATCTTTTTTTCCTTCTTTCTACCATACTTCTCTTTTGTGCCCTCCTTCATTTTCTTGTCTTTTTAATGATTTCCAGCCATTCATTATCCAGAGAAAGGCCAGCTCCGGGAGGCTTTGGCTAAACCAGTGTCCACTCTCACTTGCATGGTCCTTTCTTTTACTTTCCCGTTACTCAGTCTGATTCACTTTCCCTTCCTTTTAACACCTCGCTTTCTCTTATTCTGCCACTCTCTCGTATCTCTGTCTTTCATTCCAGTTCTCTCTGGCCAATAAATCATCTGTGTCGGAGAGAGCAGCCAGCAGTATTGTGTAACTTCTCTCCCCCCAAACCCCCCCTTGTCTATAAAGCCAAACATTGCCTGACAGACTGCTCACTCAGTTTGTTCTAAACACTAGACCAGGACACTGACAAAAGGTTTCATTTAAAGCATCAGACCGAGGGGTAAGCCAGCTCTGAGACAGGCACTAATAAAACAGTGGGGTGGGTGGATAAGTGTCTGCATGTGCAGGGGGGGGGCACTGAGGCACAAAGTGAAAACGCCGCTATTGTGAATCTTTTTTAATTTTATATTTAGCTACACAATTCTTTAAAAACAGAATACCACTAAACTACACTAGAATCCTGCTCTTAACTCTGTGTGGTTTTTAGGTTGTGGTGACGGGTGGCAGAGTTGATCAGTTACATCACTGCAGTACAATGTCTCGGTTGGATAAAGTCCAGTTGTAACCTGGCCTAAGACTGGGTTTCTATTAGGCTGCTGCCTTGTGATGGCCTGTAGTAGTCACAGCTGCAGTCGAATGTCTTTCAGAGCTGTGACAGGTGCAGGTGTGTTGGATGACCTTTAACCTTTCACCTCATCATGGTGACCTGCCAATCCAACCACCTGTTAAGGTCAGGGTTCTGCAGCCAAGATATTTTTAGTAAGAAAGAGAAGTGCAGCCTTTGGGGTTGGATCTGGTGACATTTCAAGTAAATACAATAGCAAGGGTAAGACATATATTTCATGTCATGACATATTTAGAAAGAGTTGATATACAGGTGAAAATATCACTCAGTAGAAGCTCTTACTAACATTTCTGGGTCTTATTTCATGGGTAGTTCTTGCTTGTAAAATCCACATAACCTGCAACTTAAATACGTTGGCTTGTTGCTAATTGTTGTTGGGTGAGCCACTCACTCTTTAATAACCCACTCTAGCTTCATCAGGACCTGGCCCAAAATTCCCGTTTCCAGCAACCATGGACTGGCCTACCTCCAGCCTCAGCAACTAATCAGCTTAGTGCACTCTCCTCCGTGCTTTTTCTCGGCTTTAAAGAGAGAGCAGCAAAAAATGCCCTGTCTATGTAAATAAACCGCAGATCTTTTGAAATACTAACTACTGTAAGGGGAAAAAAACTAAAAACAGATTCTTATTTGATAGCATAAAAAACAAAGCACAGCAATTAATATCCAATACTTACTCGATATCTGACAAGCTATCTTGTCTTTCTTCGTCAACTTTAAGCTGTTCTTGTACACAGCAATATATTGTATTCAACTAATACTTTAATATGCTGGACAAGCAGATTATCTGAAATATGCTAAATATTAGGATAATGTATTAGTTTTTAAATTATGAATGTTAACCGGACCAGAAGACATCTAAAAAGTAATTTTGCCCCGAAGGTTTTGTTTATTGATGAATCTTCTCTTGGCCTCTTAAGTTTATTTTACTGTTAGCAGTCTTTTGAGTAACAGGTTAACTGCTGACCAGCAGACCAGGGCCTGTAGGAAGCTGCTCTTCAATCCTGTGGAAAAACGGCTAGCTCCAAAACTGAGGTATTAGCTGTGTTCCCAAAGGAACATTTTCCTATCCCTCCCCTATTTTCCCTTCCCTTCTGCCTGATGGGCTAATTTGCGTTGACTAAGCGGGGCTTTGGCAGATTTGCAGTCATTATCAAAGTAGTATTTGAAGCTTGACTGCAGGTCTTATGTAATGCCGTAGACTGAGTTACAGAAACTAGCTTCTTGTTAATTATGTTGCTGGAGAGAATGATATTTCTTGTATGGCTGGAATAGTTTTCATTGGGACCCTATGACTTTACAATGGTCACAGCATATAATTGATGCCTATTCACCTTGGCCTACTTTCCTAAGTGCTGTGTCAGAGCACAGTCTAGGACACTACAGTTCTCCAGACTGTTTTGGGCCACCTTGTGATCTTAGAACTAATTTTTTTTTTTTTTTTTTTTTTTTTTTTTTTTTAGTTGAAATAAAAAGCTGATTGTAGAGCTGCAACTTTAAGATTTACTAGTCTAGAAGTCGTGAGTGGGAGTGAGTGTGAGAGTGGCACTCTTTTGGAGGAACATTAAGATGAACAGTACTGGTTAATAGCAGTGTTCTAACCTTTATTGGGTTTGCAAGAGTAGCAGTTGCAATAAGCTTGTATTGGTGCAGGCTGTTAATGGCTGTGCTTTATTTAGGAGCTAATTGTGGCATCGCTGTGACATGCATTTGTGCACTGAATGCCAAGCCACCTAGGGACTTATATAATTCATACCTTCCTGCCTCTGAGCTCCACTATCCTGACAGTGGATTATGACAAAACTGCCTTCACATTTAGTTTGTCACCTCACTTTCACCCGCTCACATTCTTATCCTAGGTCTCTATGGAGTTTCTCGTGTCACCATGTTTAGGTGATGGTTACACAGGTGATACCAACAAATACACTCACCGTGCACTTGCAGTAATTAGTTATCACTGACTGTACATTCTAGAGTGTAAAAACTGAACTGATAAGCAGTGCGAGTAGACATAACAGAGATATCATTCATCACAGAAAGGAAAGAGTGAAGAAAATAAGAAGCAGAAGAAAGAAGTTTACAAGTTTAAACACAGTAATTGGACTGATGACAGTCAATATTATGAGGCATTGACAAGTGTGCAGAGAAGAAAAAAGCAGCGTTGCCAAATGTTGGAGGGAGTTAGAGAGCAAGGAAAGGAAAAAATTACCACCCTGGGACACCACACACACTCACAAAAACTCTGCTTAGACAGTCTGGGTCTGAACAGCCAACGCAACATGACACAACTCGATTGTAGCACCTGTTTCTGCAGGCGGCCAATCTACTCTGTCACCACCCAGACAGAGACTGACTGATTTCTCATACTCTTTCTTTTCTCGCAATTCATTATGAAGTCATTATTATTATAGACATTACATTGACTGATTTCTCATACTCTTTCTTTTCTCGCAATTCATTATGAAGTCATTATTATTATAGACATTACATTAACACTATAGTCAAAGCTTAAATTACAATGTTGTATGTTGTAGAAAAATAAAATAATATACTGTAGAAAAAGGGATTTAATTTGGTACCCACAGACACGTACTTAAATACGGCACCCTGTTGTGGGCTTCCCACCACTGTGGGCAGCCAAAGATCTGGTTCATGTAGCTCCTGTACAGTTGCATCTGATTGACTGATCAATCCTAGCCTCCATTTGAAAAGAATCCTGCCATCCTAGCAGAGAAAATGGTCTTCATCCTCCAACTCTAACTCCTCTTCCTCCTCCTCTGCATTTGGCGACTGCTGGCCTCCGAACACAGCATTTAACCACCCACATCCTCTCACCATTTCCATAAGAAGAGCACTACTGCTCCCACCCACAGTATTCTCTGAAATACCTGGTACGAATATGTGTGAAATTTGTGGCGTTTTAGACTTTTTAAAAAGGTATTCATTTATTTATTTTTGTAGTCTTTGCTCTAACAGTGTTGTGTTAATATGGTAATATGGTGAGCCTACAGTTGCCTTCACTGTATTGTTGTTGCTTTGTAACCAGGCTTACAGCAGATGCCCGTACTGTAGCATTCATTTAAATGCCTTTAACGCATACCAGTTGGGTGAGGTGTATTTGAAAATGCCTGGAGGACTGTACTTGGCCCTGCAACAGAGATGTCTGATATCCACCATATGGCTTAGTCTGATTTTTATAGAGCTATATGTTTGTGTAAAGTACAGGCAGGGGGTTAAGGATGATATTATAGCTGAGGCTATGGGAAATATCATGTGTGATTGTACTGGCTTAAAGTTGTCTCGATATTAGGATAAAATTACAGGAGTGTGAGGACTCTGGGACAGTGATGAGTGTAATCTTGTCCATGACCAATCTGTCAGCTCTAGTTCCTGGCCTAATTGCTATGTATACCTGTGTTTATATGATTATTGTGGACTTGGGAAGGATAGAGGGAGAAAGAGAGATTGTGTGTTTGATATTCCTCTGTAACAAGACTAGAGGTGACTCCATCTGTCTGGCACCTGAGGATATTTCCCTGCAGCTGGTTGTTGACATGCTCACTGGTATCAAAAATTTGTGTTTACCTCTGTTGTTCTAAGTTGCTAAGGAAAGATTTATTGCATAATTGCTGTTATCGAGAATGAGGAGAGGATGTTGGACCCTGAAAATACCTGATTCTAGGCCATGTTCATGAGTCAGGATGAAGGAGTGCCAGTTCATCAGCTTTCTTTTTGGCTTCAGTGTCTTTAATGACCTGGATGCAGGTTGAAGAACTTGGAAATGGTGCTTAAGGATCCTGCTGTTACATGCCTAAAGAAAAGTGATGCAAGTTAACGGGTGAAGTCGTAGCATTTGAATTTGTCACCACCCAAGTTGGCAGACAAACTTGAACCTAATAGCAAAAAACAGATGTTTCTATTCAACTTACAGGTGTTCATAACTAACTTAGCCATTGAGAAATATTTTTGGTGTCTCCATACTGATAGAAAGTGAATGAGAAATTGCAATTCTTGTAATATTTCAATCCATCACATAGTTAAATGCAATTTCATTCCCTCATGCTCCTCCTGAGTCAGTTTAAGTGCACTCTTGCTTTCCATGACTAGAAATGAATCTGTCAAACCCAAAAATGTTGATGGCAGAAGAAGAGAATTTGCTTCACAACCAAAAATGAAAGTAGACCATCAGCTAGCTGCCAAAAGAAGCAAATATTTCTCCCACTGTGTCATAAGGGAGAATGGGATGTTTTACTAAGCTGTGGAATGGCCAAGAGTGAAGGAAGCCAAGGGCACAAAGGCATGCATGGAGCTTACTAATTACCCTTTTCTAAACAGAGAGTTGGTTCCTAATGAACACTGTTGTAATGCTACACACCATCTGGAAGGAGACCACAGGAGATATGAATACTATATGGTAAGAAGAGGAGAGAGAGGCCTAATGCAGTGTTGAACTTGAAAAGATTCATTCATTTTAAAAGCATTTTAGCCATGAAATTTTGAATGGTCTTCATCAGCTGTCTCTAGCAGTTCCTGGCATCCCTGACTGGGTAAACGGGAAATAGTCTCTCTTCACTTCTTTTGCAAAACAAATGGCATAGTCTCACTTTGAGTTCTTCTTATAAAAAAAAATTGAATTATAGAACTGAAGCAGTCACAGAACTGTCTTAATGTACTGAAGCTTTTTTTTTAAGTTTTTACATTTGTACAACAATTACAATACACTAAGACAAAATGATAATCGGTTAATAGATATTTATGATTAATCAATTACTCAAATATGTACCTAATGCAGCATTTGACAATATTTCAATTTGTTTGAAACTGCATCATATTTCCATACAGAGGATTTTTTCTTATCCACTGAATGACAGATAAAATGGCCCATCTGTCTACTGCTTTCATAATATTTTCACAGATAAATCCAAATAAACACTGGTGCTCATACAAAATGCCCCCTGCCCCTCCAGTCATCAGACTGGTGTAGAGAAACCAAATCTTTTTCTGATTTGTCCCATCTCCCCCTTGAGACTCTGCTTCCATTGAGACAGTATTCATACTATTGTCTGAACAGCTTCAGAGACAAGAATAAGTTTATGCTGGCTTCATAATTTCCATGCTCTGATCACAAAAGGACACTTGTTTGGGCCTCTTGTCTCTCGGTCATTTCCTTGTTGAGGGTTAAGGGGAGGAGTGGCTCTGTGGTCTGAGGCGGCTGACAATCCCACATTGTGTGAACTGGTGCTGCTTCACAAAGGGCCCTTTGTGGAGAGTGGTGGCCCAGGGAGAGGGGACTGGGTCTAGGCTAGGTGACAGAGA
Organism: Xiphias gladius; assembly: GCF_016859285.1. Classification (NCBI taxonomy): domain Eukaryota; kingdom Metazoa; phylum Chordata; class Actinopteri; order Istiophoriformes; family Xiphiidae; genus Xiphias; species Xiphias gladius. The sequence goes on from NC_053408.1 coordinate 13,692,105, forward strand.
GGTGTGGGTTCGGGGGCCTGGGTCTGGGGGCTTGAGCTGCAGTGGCTGGCCCAAAGCAGGGGCGTGTATTGGTGCTCAGCTGACACAGCCCTGGGGCAGGGAGGGTGCACACGTGTGACGGGAGTCCCGTGCTGCTTGCCACACAGCTCCGGCGCAAAACATATACTGTACTCCCACACAACCAACACCCAATTCATATAAGCACTCAGATCTCTGAGGTGAGGAGCTTTATGAAAATAGGTTTTTAATCAGCTATTGTCAGTCTGATTTATTTTCTAGAGTGTCCTAGAGAATCTGATGCCGTGATTATAAAACTGGGGGCTTAAGCTGCTTGTACAACTGTTCCCAGAATTTGAAATATTTTGCTGTTTATCCTTTTCTGACTCCCGCTCAAGGACAAGCTCACGTGTGGTGTACGCTAGATTTGTTTACACAGACAGATGACCGTACAGTCCAAAGTCATAGTCCACAAAACCCCCCCTTTTTTTTTTTTCTGCTGCACTGCTGTCCCCCTTGACCACCAGCTCGAGACTTAACTTCCCTTCTTCCACCCTCTACTGCTCTTTCTCTCCGTCTCCAAACCACCGTCCTCTCTCCATGTCTGAGAGTGACAGGGCTCTCAGGTCAAGCTGACGCCAGTCTCTCTGTCCAGTCTGAAGCAGGCCTAGGCCCTCGCCCAGCTGTCCCACTGCCTATTCGTCCGTCTGTCTGTCAGGCCCGGCTGTTCTCTTGGCCTCTCACCTAAGTGTCAAGAGCCCTTCAGAGATGGACCATTTTAAAGCCAATGAGCATAAGAACTGGAAGCAAAACATAATGGCTAACTGAGTCATTGCTTCTGTGGCTTACCAAAGTACAAGAGAAGTTGTAAAGGTCATACTAGATGTTCATGTCTTTGATTTTTCTCTTACTCTTTCCCTAGTTAGACCAGCCTACTATCCTCCTTGTTCCAATTTACCATGCCAAATTTTGACATTTAACAGTGATGAAGTAAACGGGGCTCTCTTCTGCCCTCAGGGTGGGATTGCCACAAACTGTTAACTATTGACTTCTCTGTCCACATTAGAGGCAATCCATCGGCTTGAATTGTTCTGTTACTGACAGGCTATGGTTATGTTTCACAAATTCGGTCATTGAGTCAGATTTATTCGGTCACTAGCTAACTTGAATGTGATACCTTTTAATTTTGTGTCCAGCTCTGTCTCCTAATATATTCCGATTTGCTGAGGGCTGTAATTTATCATCTGTGGCTAACTGGTACTTATAGCTTGGAACCACTGTGGTTTTTTGGTGTCTATAATTCTGCCTGTATGTTTAGTGCAGTGAAGGTAGAACCCAAAGGTTGTTCAAACAGCTTCCCATGCTCAATGTGCTCAGTTACGCAGTACTCATTAACCTCACTGAACAAACTTAAGTCCCCCAGTCAACATAAGATTATCAAAGCTTCTTGTTTTGCATGAGTAAGTCCTGTGGAGGTCAGACCAAGCAAAAGTCAGTTTTCTGAACTAGTAATATTTGTTATGGTAGTGTGTGTGTGTGTGTGTGTGTGTGTGTGTGTGTGTGTGTGTGTGTGTGTGTGTGTGTGTGTGTGCGCGCAAACATTTGCCTTCTTTAAGTACTGTCTTTCTATGTATGCATCTGCACAGTTTTGTTACTGACTAATGCACTCAAAAAGCACAATTTTAAAAAAAATGTACAATTAGCACAACAGGTTCACTTAGAGTAATGCAGTGCAATGGACTAAAAATAGATTCTCTTATCTGTTCCCAGTTGAGCTATAATATCTCCATTCATTGTAAATGAGCCGTGCCTACATACAAAGCCACTGTGTGCTTACATGAACTTGTAAAACATTAAGTCACTGTACACAAAGTAGTATTATTCTAGAAGTCCTGTGGTAAAGTTATTTATGGCTGACAGATGGCATCCATGTCAGTGTGCGCAGTTGAGTTTACAGCTCACAGCTAGGCATCAGACAGATTAAACTCAAAACCGCGCAGTGAACCCACGAACTTGCGCAGTTTATAAATGGAACAGCCTGTTCTTTTCACAGGTATTTAAAGGCTCTTTCTAGTGGTACAATATAAAACATGACTGTGTAGACTGGGGCTGAACAAGCGACATTGTGATGTACACAGGCTATATTCACGTTGGAAGGGATGCAGTGTGTTTTAATATTGAAGTAAAGTAGCCAGTTCATTTGATGAATAATCTAAATTAGTGTGACTTTTAGTGTCTTTTTTTGTATGCAAGCCAACTTCAACGGCTACAAAAAGTGCATCATTATTATTGTGTTGATTGTAGACTATAGCCAGGATTGAGTGGTGACTATGAATTAAATACAATAATGTCATGCTGAGCCCATCACAATTCTGAACAAAAACCCAGTTTCACTGTCCAAAATTGCACTAATTAATACTGGAGTGATGCTCTCCTTTTTTTTTTTTTTTTTTTTTTTTTTTTTTATAAATAGAGCTACAGAAGTAAAAAGCTGCACAAATGATTCAGTTGAGTAATTATTGTCCTAGACGTGCTGCAGTATACAGCTAAAGAAACAAAGATATCAGAGTGAGCCCTAACAAGAATATTGGCCTGTTCCCAGAGCGTTATATCAGTGTGTGCTGTGCCAAGCTTGGCATGAAAACTGATGCCGGGTTGGATTGTGTGAGAGGACCAAAAGACCATGTGGAGGATAAGTGGGCACTTCTGTTCGCTTCCCCACTTAACACTTTCTCTACGTGTCTCTGTTGTGTCCCCCAGCCCAGCACTCTACCCCAGGGTACAATCAATATGAACCAGTGCTCTGATGTCATCGATGGAGAGACCAGGACAGGTCAGAAGAACTCGCTGTGCATCCTGACCTCTGAGAAAGAGCACTTCATAAGGGCTGAATGTAAAGAAATCATCAATGGGTAAGACATTAGCAAATTACGTATAGACAGCTTTCCATTATGTCTTAACTAATACGATGTAAAATAACTGTGGCTTCAGGTGTGCAGTATGGTTTGTGTTGCTCTCTGTTTTGGGCTGAGAGGATAGTGATGACAGAGAGTTGGACAAGGGAGAATAGTTGTGGGCAACTGCTGTGGCAGCCAAAACCGCTCTGCCCCCTGCTGTCTGTTTTGGGCTTTTACTCAGAGAATTGTAATCCACACTGCAGTGACAGTGCACATTCTTGAACTCTTCCCTCTCCCTGGCCCTCGAGCCCTGTCCCTGTGTTCACAAAGCCCCATATGCTTTGACAAGGAACTCAAGGAATACATGATCTTTTAGCTTCATAATGTTTTTTTTTTTTCCAGCGCCTTCTTCTCCACTGCTGCACATTCAAAGTGTGTTTCTGCACTGCTCTCCCTCCCTGCCCGTAGCGTACATATTATGCCTGTCCTTAGGGAACTGTGACTCACATTAACCAGTCTCCATCATGCTACCTGCTCTATCACTGTATACCTCCCACTCTCCTATCATCTGGCTCCCATGTGTTGGTTCTGGGCCATCACGCAATCATATTAGTCCACATAAGGTTGTCATTAACCGACAGTGGTGTAACAACCAGGATTTTTAAAAAATATATATGTATTATTTTATGTTTTTCCTGGTTATGTTAAGCTCTTTACAAATGTCTTTTGATTCATGATGTATGTCTGTATACAGTAGGAAAACTGTGCTGTGTGGGCACTCGTTCATTTATAGCTGCGTCACATGTTTGTATCTATGACCCCAAAAGCTTTCACTCTTTACAAAGTGGGTGGATTAAAAATATTTGATAACGCATTAATGTTCTGTACAGTAGTCACTGACTTGATTGTTCTAACCATTAAAAGAGCCAGGGGTTTCTGTATTGGAAGAAGTTCAATAGTTTACAATGACATGAGGATTAGTGTTAATTTTGACATCTGTTTTCAGATTCTATTAATTAGTCCCGAGATTAGTACATGCGAGTTTGGTTATATGTTGTCCAAATCATCATTCTTATTGAGTAGACTAAAACTCTGGACACTTGAGTCTTGTCTTAGCCAAAGTAAACCATAAACATTTTAGTCTGGGTTTATTCAACAAAAACCATTTGTTTGTTTTAGTCATCAGTAGATTTGCTAACAAAGACTTTAACGTTTTAGCGCAGTTTTAGACCAAGACAAAGAATGAGCATTTTTAGTCTAACTTCAGCAAACTGCTTCCAGGTTAGAATTCATCCAAATGATTTTTATTTTGAAGATATACGTATGTTACCATGTAGGAAAGTAGAGTGATGAAGCTACAGTAGAGTATGATGACACAGCAGCATTGTTCTGTTTTTTTTTTTTTTTTGTCAGTTTGTTTGTTTTGCTTTTTTAAGAGAAGCTGTGAGTGTGGGAGTATTATCTGTGCTCTGTTATAAATGTAAATTTATTTTTTTTTTGCTTCTTAAGCACAGTACTTAATTAAATCCACTTTAATAAAGCTAGTGATTAGATGATAGTGTCCTCATGAAATGCCTTTTTAGTACAAGATACTCTTGTTAATCTTGACAAGGAGCAGGAAAGTATAACATAAATTATCAAGGAAAATCAAACCTAACCATACCAGGCTTTAAGATGATTTATGTTACCACATAGGGGATTAGACAGTGACTGGAGGTTCTCTTTCACAGAATTATGTCACAGTGTGCAGAGTAGTATAGATTTTATCTTTTTGTAGCTGGTGGTAGTTTTAGGTCATGCACATACTTGTCCTGGCAATTATAATTGTCTATATTTTGTTGATGAGAACTTTAATCTAGTCGTATATTGATCTATCATGGGTGCAGGGTTTGTATAGCCTACATTTAGTTTTCCAGGAACAACATTTTCACCGTTCCGTTATTTGTAGGTGGCAGGAGGCTCTGACTGTGTACCCCAGGACCAACAAGCAGAACCAGAAGAAAAAACGCAAGGTTGATCCACCCAGTCACCAGGTAATGCATCTATTCATGCTATTCATGGTAAAGTGCTTTTTTTCTTGCTCACATTGAATAAGGTAAAAAGTAGTAAGCAACAAAATCTAGATGAGGGTGTTTTTTTTTTTTTTTTTAGAGGGATGGTTTTGCTACGGTCTTTTTTTGTATGGACAGACTCTTGAATGCTGCATTCAAGACTTAAACCAGAGCCCTCCTGTACATAGATGTATAACAGATAATGAGGAGAGGATGATGCTAAAACTTTAGTGAGAATGATGATGAAAGATGAACAGTATTTTGAGATTATTAGGTTGATGTGATGCAAATCTTGCTCAGTATCCGTTTTTGTTTGTAATCATCTGCATTATCACTGAAGTATTTCCAAATTACAGATAATGAACCATTTTGGCTCCCATTATGATTTCATGGTCACACTTTGAGGCTGGATATGACTTTTTATCAGTACTGTTTGAGATAAGGTCAACACTATAAACGAACCACATGTGACAGTTTGGCCAATGCTACAACAAAGAGAGAATGTATGCATATATTTAAGGACAACATGTGCCGTGGAAGTATGCAGTATGGAGGCTTTTCATTCCAGTCAAACTACACAAGCTGTTTTTCCCTCAGAGATGAGATGTATTGTTTCTCTGCTGGTAACATGCTCAATTCATATTTGCATTCTCGAGTCACACAATGTGGCAGTCTTGATAGATGAATAGACTGCATACCTCATACTTGTCTAAATTAACTGTAGTGGTCAATGGTATATGGTAGCAAAAGGATTACAGTGGTAATATTTGATTGCATTGTGTTTCTAACAATGTAGATCTGGTTGTACAGGGGGAAAACAGACTACCTACTTTTAATGTGTATATATACAGTATCACCGGGTTACCAGGCAGCAAACATTGGTGAGCTATCAAAATATTCCTGACCAACAATCAGGGCTAATGATGACAGATTCTTGCTAAAATAAAATTCAGCAGTGACTTTCAGCAATGTTACCATGATCCCCTCGCTAATTAATTTAACCCATTCCTGCCTGGATGGTCATTAACCTTTAAAGGATCTGGTCAAAACAGTTTTAAATTGACACTCTTAGGAACAGAAGTCAGATTGGAGACTTCCTAGGGCCCAGGTCTTTGAAAGTGTCCTTGGTCAAGACAGTGGCCCAGCCTAAATCACTGACATAAAGCCTAAAATCTGAAATATCACAGATTTTAATTAACATCGCCTATATGCCCTGTAAGAGAGTGTAAGTGCAGGAGCATGCAATGGCTAAAAATGCCTAATGAGGAAAGGGACAATGCTTTGTGAAACCATACGTCACCTGGAGCAGAGACATTTCTAGTGTAAAATGGTGAAAATAAATAAACATAATCATACTCTCATAAAGATTTTTTTTTTTTTTTTTTTCCAATTTCAGACCTCATCCCTGTTTTTTCAACAATATAGTGTTGTCGAAATGACTTGAAATGTCCATGCATTATCCTTCAAAAAATTTCTGATTTTACACCTCGCAGAATTAACAAAATGCATGTAAGTCTGAGTCTGTAAAGGCATGCTTTGGGACTTGGTCACTGAATCCCCAGAAGCGCTGTTTATTAGCCGACCTCGAACATTGACCACTTTGTAGAGGGGGCCAGCCAGAGAATTTCCCTTTGGGGAGCAATAATGCTAGAATGAATCTAGAAAGATTGAAGAAAATATATCAAATTATATTAAGTATATCCACACAGTTGCATTCAGCAGTCTGCAAGCAGAGAACAGAGTCTTTTAGGCCTCTCGTGTGACATCTGTCAGACACAAAGTGCCCATAAAGAATAAAAATGCAGTTTTCATGTCAGTGCAAACTTAAATGAGCTGCAGTCAGATTTCTCCCTGGTAGGTAGAATTAAAATAACAGGACTACGTAAAGCTTTATTACCATAACAATGGTTTTAATGACAAGGTGAAATATAGGCATATCATATAATATTGTACAGACCACCCACCAAGGGATGCAGTTTTCCCCTTTCCCCTACCTACTTTTTGATACAAGGCCAAATTTGTGGTGAATGCACACAGTATTCTCTCTGAAGTTCATTGTCTGGTTTCTCTAATGACGGTGCTGTGAATCAGACTGTGACCTTTACCAAGCTTACACAAACAGGCTCATTTGCAGAGGGACAGTGGTGGCACAGTGTTGACCTTGACTGTGTCCCATGTGACCCCCATGTTTTATGTCTGGCTTTCTTTATTGCTGTGTTTATTAACTACTTACCTGTGTAGATGAGTGTATCAGCTGCGGGTGTGCACTTGTGCATGTGAGTAGTAGAGTATGTATGTGCAAATTGATGTTACTGTTAGACTGCCATTGTTTCTATGTCCATTTTCATCTTCTTCTACAGAGTTAATTACAGTTATTAAGTGGCTAGCTACTGCCGATAAACAACATAGTGACACATAGAGCACCTAACACTTCCGGAGGGCATAAAATTCTGATTTGTATTTTATCTCAATAAGTTACTGATATCTTCTTTACGCAACAATACAAGTAGAGGACCTAATAGCTGCAGAACAGCAGTTCATCTTTTTCCTTGAATGTGTGTGAAATGAGCATCGCTTGAAATAACTGCTAACTCAGCTGGTCAAGGCCAAGCCATATAATCAGAATTGATTATGTGAGAGGGTGATTAAGCTTTCCCTGCTTGTCTCACGTCAGTTTCTGTCATTGCTATCTGGGCTGTTCGGTTGTTTTGGGATAAGAATATGATAGATTATCGCAGTAAAATTAGTTAAGGCTCATATTTTCTACACTTCACATTGCCACTTGAAAGCTCTCATTTCACTATTAGTTAAGTTCCTGGAGACATAAGCTTGAAGAAGGTTGTAAATATTTGAGCACACTAAATGTTTGCCTTCTGGGTGGTGCCCCCTTAAAACAAAAAAAAAGTACGTGACAGGAAACTGATAACTATTTGTGTCATACTGTAACTTAAAGGCATCTCAAAGGAGTTTGACCTTTTGTGTTGACTCTTAAGCAACAAAACACTTAACATCTTTTAATAGTGCTTTAAAACATAAATTTGTACCGATTTGGCTTATATGAGACCGAAATGAAACACCAGAGTTCAAATAATAAAGAAACAATTAAATTATTGAGACAGATTTTTGGGTCCGCCTGTATTGATTATAATCCACAGTACATAGCAAGCATTAACATCAAAGGCTTTTTGTGATTGGCAGGGTGGAGTAACTCCAAGCCAGTGTTTTTCCACTGAAGACATGAATGGACACCCAGTGAGTTCAGCTTTGCCAAACTTTTTCTCTTGCCTCACCCTCAGTGGCTTGAAATCCCAGCCCTAATAAACTGTATTTATTATAATCACGATCAATCCAGGTGAAGGGTGAATAAAAAGGACATGCTTTTTGCTTCTCTGATACTGAAGGAGTGGTGAGGACAATGGCGTTTTTGTGGTGATTGAAGTAGGCTGGCTGAAGAGTTGTTTTGAGGGTCGCTTTGCTTTTGGAAATCTCGCGCTCTCTTCTTAAAATCTCAAATGATTTTGTGGGTCTGCTGATCACCAAAAGACTTTCCAATATGAACTGGTGACATCAAACTTTGAATACAACAGCAATAAGTGTTTAATTTTTTGTTTGTAGTTTCCATTCATTAATCAGGTGGTGATGATCTATTATTTTTATCCTACAGAATTCTATTCCAGTATATTCCACCTCTGCAGAATGTCCTCGTTCTGTTTTTTGTTCTCTGTACAGGTGTCTTTGTCTTGAATGAACTCTTTGTTCTTTGTCAGGCTTTCCATCTCTTTCTCCTTCCCACACATCCTCCTTCTCTCTTCTGAGAACTTGTCATTTTACCAATGATGAAAGAAATTTTCTTTTGCTTTGTCACTTTAAGATTGGATTTATCTGACACATACGCCTAAAAATCCAACAAGTTTAAAAAAGAAAAAAAGCAAACAAATAAACAGACCAATAGTGTGAATTCATGTGCCACTCCACACCAAAAGTCTGCTCGTTACCTCTCCAAACAAGAGATCACTGTGCTGTGCAGAAGGTTCATTTCACTGAATGGCACCATTTCAAACAGAGGGAGCAACTAATAGGTGAGATAACCTGGTATAATGATTCTTTAGTAATGTGACTGGCACATGATTTGACACCACTGCAGTTGAGAGTAGACATTTAGTTAAGCAAATGTACATCAAGAAGTAAAAAAAAATGTATTTGATTTATTCATTGAGTTTTATTTTTCAGTCTTATATTGTTCTCTAATGGCTTTCCTTCTCATATTCCTTTTTGTAGTCTCTTTATGACCTTACCTCCCATTCTGTCCTTTCCTCTTCCTATCCATTCCTTCCAACCCAAACCCCTACCCAGGAGCCTGGCCCTGCCAAGGTGACAGTGACTAGTAGCAGCAGCGGAGGCAGCATCCCATGCCTGCCCAGCAGTATTGCCAGTGCTGAGCGTGTACCGATGAGCCGTGCCACTCTGTGGCAGGAGGAGAGCCGCTGGAGCAGGGCCACCATCCCCTGCAGCCGCAGTGCCTCCTGTCTCAACCAGCTAAGCCAGAACCAACCAGACTCCAGTATCACTACTCAAGACGGTGAGGACAAAGAAGAGAGCATGTGACTTCTTAAACATCCTGTACATATGCTTGAGTTTTTGTTTCACTCTTCAATAGGAAAACTAGATCACTTCTGGAAACTGCTAAAGCGTAAGCTTTTTCAGGCATTTTACTGTCTGTTTTAATCAGGGAAGTAGTGAAATTACTAACTATTTTGAGGAGTCAGCATATTATGTAGTATGCAACAGATATGTAATTTAAGTTCATATATTTAGCACTATCTACAGACTGTTTTGGGTGGTTCATATCAGTGGCAGCGTCCTTGTTTCAGATGGCGGCACCGTGAGCAATGGACGCAAGGTACGAGTGGAGAGCGGTTACTTTTCCCTGGAGAAGACCAAGTCGGAGCCTTCTCCACAGTCTAAACAGCATTCCCAGCCACCCCAGCCACCTCAGCATCTGCCCCTGTCCTCTTCAGCATCATCCTCCACTTTAGGAGCTCCCAGTCCCAGGTACAACTCTGAGTCAGAACCCCAAACTTCCCCTTATCAACCTTCCCAAGATCCTCTCCCTTCTCCAGGTGCACTTGTTTCCCCCAGCTACTCCACCATCAGTTCCTCCCAGAGCTCGCTGGACTCTGAACCCAGCGGCATTACGCCCACCTGGGAGGGATGTAGTGGTGGTGGAGGGAGCACTAATAGTGTCAGTGTTGGAGGAGGAAGAGTGGGCCGGTCTGGCAGGGAGTATGCAGCGTTGTCGGATGTGCCACGGGCTCGCAGAATGAGCTACCGAGAAGCGTTCCGTTCAGAGAAAAAGCGTCAAGAGCTAAGAGCACGGACACGGAGTCCTGGCAGAGAGGAGGTGGCTCGGCTGTTCGGGGAGGAGCGCAGGTGAGAGGATATGGATAAGTGTCTTGCTCGACACATTGCAAAAACAATATGACAGAGACATTTTTAATCTCTTGGACTTGCTTTCTGATAGATCAGATCGATGCTAAACACATACCACATAGCAGAAATAAAAATGCAGATTTAGTTGTGATAATGATGGCAAACATGATTAATAGTCATTAATGAGCCACTGGTTGTTAGCCCTTGGCATAGCCAAAAAACGTATACGTAGTATGCCAAGTAATATATTTTGTGAAGCTCATGCGTTGCTTAAAATATGCAGCAATTTAGTCTTTTAGCACCACCGTGTGGCTGCTGTCCTTGAGGCATCCCTATCTCTTGAGCATCTTTTGCTATTGCTGCCTACCCTAGCTTACCAGTGGTTTTCCATTAATGATTTTGGGGATTTAAATGCATGTGTCACTCTCTTTTCTATTGGTCTCTACCTCCTGCTCTTGCTACATTGCTAGTTTGTCGTTTCAATCTTTTCCAGGGGCTTCTGAACAGAGCTTCTCAGAGCTAATGCTCAACCAACCCTTCCATCCCTGTCCCAATGCTGTTCCCTGCTGGTCACCGCTGATTCCTGCTTTCTATCATTTCATCTCTGACTGGAATATACACACACACTGTTCCATATAAATACCTAATTTACCGTATCCGTATATACTGTGCATACTCAGACATAGAAATGTTTGGTACTGGTTGGTTATACATACAGTTTAGTCTTTCTTCCTTTCTCATGCAGACACAAACACATACACTTTAACAAAGTGCAGTGCCTTAAGGTAACGCCGACTGTGTTGCCATCGCTGCTACTTTTGCAATTTGTTTAATCCACCATCCTAGAATTTTTCTTTTTCTTCTAAAGTTTAATCTCTCATCATTTAACACTACTCTTTATTTTTTGGTGTGTGTCTTGATTGTTCTCTTTTGGGATATCACTTCTACTTTATGTTGCACATTGTTGACTGTGAAAGGGACTTTGAGTCGAGGATGATGTCCAAAGTCAAACTTTCCACATTTTGTATGTGAATACTGCACATTACAGACATCGATTTTGGCTCAAATTTGCTTTCATACTATGCTTTGGTCTTGTTTTTATCCTAACTGATTCTGCCACCGTTTAAGGATGATGTGCTGCATTATTATGTTTTTTAAGAATAACCTGTTTATTTTATTAGTGTTTTTTTGTTTGCTAAATGTTTTTGCTCATTCTCAGACAAGACTTTTATGTTGAGTGAAACACGTACTGTGTACTACGTATGTCATCAAAAACTTTTTGTGTCTCTTAGGCGTTCTCAAATCATTGGCCGGTTTGAGGAGGGTCAACATGTGGAGCGCATGGACACAAGCAGCTCCAATGAGCCTTCCGCTAACACTGTGCCAATGCAAAGACAAGGCCGCAGCGAGAGACGCTATCTGGCAAATAAACATGTATGCTATTCTCCTCATGAATCCTGAACAACTGAATCAGAAAAGGTGTAAAATGATCCCGTCGGAGAATTTACTGAGTTTAAGTACTATATAGTGAGAGTTAAACATGATCTCCCTACTTTAATAACATGGAATTACTTCCAATTTCTAATACTAATTTTATATTTATAGGAGATGTCACTGGATGCAGGAAAAGACTGTTCAGTCCCTGATGTGTCCAGCTCCACTTTTGCCAGCTTAAGAAGAGCTAAGTCACTGGACCGCAGAGTCACAGAGTCTTCAATGACTGTGAGTAGTAACAGTACATCTGACGAATATAGAGGCCATGACCAGTGGACTACAAAATCATTTCAAGGTCCCATTAAATGGCTTTGGCGATTCAGTATTTAGGTTTAGAGTGCAGAGAAAAGGATGTGATCCCTAACCGCTTTCCCGCCAGATGAAAACTGCCAGTTGCATTCAGTAGTACGTCAGCCAATTCAGAAGCAATTGCAGCAGAGATTGATTTATGTATGATGTTAGTTTCTTTGGTTTTTCTCTCTGCAACAACTAAAAGCCTAAAGATTTTTGACATGAGGAGGATTCAAAATGCATATATGACAGGAATTTGGCATATAACAAAAGATAGTTATTAAGAACTACTAAAAGGCATTTTTTATTTATTGTTTTCATGGAACATTTAATTGGCTGGGAGGCACTTTCTCCATCTCAGAGTGTGTAGGATCAGTGACAAGATTTTTAAGGGGAATGAGGTAGATTTATGAACCAACCATTTTTGTGGCACAGTAGTTGAAATGACTATGTCCTCTTGCGATGAGGTTGATGTGTAATCAATAATTGCAGTATGCAACATGGCACCAAACAATACGTTTAAAAAAAAAGGTATGTTCATGGATGCAAATAACCAATAAAATTTACAATTATAAAAATGTATGTATTTTGTATTCATTATTATAGTATTGTGAACATGTAAACATGTTTAAGATGCTGATGTTCTCTAACACTAAAATCATCCAGACTGCTAAATGATATATGTATGATCAGCTGGACGTATTTGTTCAGGCATTCTTGAGTATCCTTTTTGTAATGTGCATTCCTCTTGAGAGTGACAGTTAGCAATGGCGAGTCATAAAATCAGCTTTCATATTTTAACTTTAGTTAGGCATGCAGCCAAACACCACTGCGTCTCCAAACACACATATAGCATTACCGCTCTTGTTTCTTCAGTCTTCACAAGTGAGATTAAAGTAGCCCTCTACTTGCTTAAGGTTGCACTGGTATCTTCCTGAGGTCTGACTCCAACCAGTCTGACAAACTGCAACTGACCTGAAGTCTGTTCAGAGAGTCCTGCAGGGGTGATCCAGTCAGCGTGCTGTTGATCTCTCTGGCCAAGCTGCAGCTGCCAGAACCCCCACCCACTCAAACACACACGCATTCATGTACACACCACAGCCGCCACTGCTTCTGATGATTATAAATAGCCAGCACAGAAGCAGCTTCAGTCGTGCGTATGTCCCCGGGACAGACGGAAAGAAACAGATTGTAAGCATATGAAGTGAGGGCAGTTAGCCATCACAATGACTCTATGCCAGACGGTGACACCACACCTGATGAAGCTCAACAAAAACAAGGTATCGTTGAGTGAGCAGAAGGCAGGTTTTGGACGTGTGATTTACTCTAGAGTCTATAAACAGACTTGAGCTTGGTTTCAGTGTGCAACAGTTTGTGTTTCACAGGGAAAGTCCAGCTCCCGCCAGTCATCCTCTTTAGCTTTAGCGATGCATCGGTACGTATGCCTCTTGAGCTGAGGTGGGGACCTAAATGTAAACAATTACACATAAATGCATCAGTGATTAGGGAGATGCCCGTTGTATATTCTGGTTACATCAGTGATGAATACTCAATGACGAGTTCTAATATAGGGACAAATTTGTACAAAATGTTTCAACTAAATATAATCTTGCTTTTCTGTCCTGATTTTCTATTTGCTTATGTGCCTAATATTTAATTAAAAGGCACATCTAACTGCTAGCTGAATTTCCCATTACTGATTTTTTTAATGTTAATTAATCTAGTAGCTGTAAATAATGACATCACTCTGGTTTGTCTCCATTACAGCCAGATCTGCTGAACTTCAAAAAAGGATGGATGACCAAGCTGTATGAAGACGGAATGGTAATTTTTATTTTTTTTTTTATCATCAGTAGGACTAAATGACCATCTGCTTCTCTCTCCTACTGAAGTAATATCACATCACATACATATAGCAGTGGTGAAATACACTTAATGGTGTCTTTTTCTTTTTTTTTTTTTTTTTCTCCTTAGTGGAAGAAACACTGGTTCGTCCTAACAGACCAGAGTCTGAGGTACTATAAGGACTCAATAGCAGAGGAGGTAGGACTTGTCTTCAAAGCGATTACGTTTTTTTTTTTTTTTGGATTGTTTATGTGAATAAATAGGCTGTTAACATGTTTTTTTTAATGTTGTTTTTGTTTTTGTCTTTTTACTTTTCCGTAGGCTTCAGAACTGGATGGTGAGATTGACCTTTCCACATGTTATGATGTCAAAGAGTTCCCGGTCCAGAGAAATTACGGCTTCCAAATCCTGGTGAGTGTTGATTCCTCATGTCATCGATTGTCCTGTGTCATTAATCACTGGTAAAGATGAAACTCATTGTCTACACAGTTTAGCTCTGCTGTCTCCTGCCAGTCTATAAACAGCCTTTAGACACCATGTGGTGCAACTTTAGGTATCAGGTTTGGCCATTTCTCTTTTTGAAACAGTTCATTGTCTGTCATGAAGGATGTCACTTGACTTGTCATCTCTCTGTGAAAGGCTGACATCATAGTGGTCTAAATATGCTGCAGCCGTCGCCAGCCCCGCTTGTCTCTCTGAAGTCATGTGCCTCTCATCCTTGACAATATGTTTACACAACCTCTTGCATTCAAAAGCCCTGTCATTGTCCACATTTGCTCAGTAACACTCAGATGTTAAACATTTATGCACATGGCAGTTTTACTCTGAACACTAATGGCACAACAGTTGTATGGATGCTGCTTCGAACCTACTGAGAAACTGCTTTTTTCACATAATCCTTTGGCTACTAAATGTTTTTATCACTTGCTGCTGGCAAAATACTTACTGGACCTATAAAGTGGATTGCAAATGCCATTGTTATCCATTCAATGACAGTGGGGGTTTTGTTCCTGCTACATACATATTTAAACTTGCCATACTAATCCTATATGAGGAGAGCAGTTGATAAAAGGTCATTTCTTTTGTTTACATTTGCTTGAAGCAGCTTCCACAGCTATTTGCTGGAGGAAGTCAGAAATAGAATAGTCAAAGGGATCGTTGTCTCTTTGGCTGAGAACAACATGGGTTTGGTGACGAGAAATTAATAACTCCAGTATTTATATCTACTCTCACTGCACCATGGCCAGCCCTGAGGGTGCTGACGTTCTGTTATTGGCATTTCTTCAGTGTAGAGTTAAATATTAGTTTAAATCCTGATGTCTGGAATGAAGTACCTGGTCTCTTAAACCTCATTACTGTGTCCTCAGAAGCTTTAATGTATAACTGTGGTCTTGCAGAAATCATGTAAATGCCACTAGAGGTCACTGTATATGATGATAAATTTATTGCAAACACAGCAAACCTGAGTTATAAGGCCAATGAGTGTAGGATACCTTTGTTTAAAGGCAGATATCCACTCTAAAGTGTATGTCTGTGTTTAAGTATTTATATAAGTGTTACATCTGCCTCAATTCATTTTTTTTAAGTCAGAGGCTATTAACATTACATGGTATTTGTAAAAATCCAAAATCTGAAAGTTGCACATAAATTATTAAAAATGTGTTGTTCAGTGTAATAGATTAGTGAAATAGTAAGTAGTAAAGCTGAAACTATTTTTATTGTAACATTTATTGAGTAAAATTAAAAAATATGAGCTTACAGCATCAAACAGACTCACTATATGCCAGTCCACTGAAAAGACCCATGTTGGGCAGATCTTAAGGTAAAGCCAGTGTATATTCAGTTTGTCTGCAATCAGAGTGGAAGAAAATCTAGCGAATCACAGCTAGCAGACTGGTAAGCAGATTTAATTTGACATCCTCTGTTACTTGTGATACTGGTCTAGATGGTGTTAAAAATGAAGCCTGAAAATACAGAAATATTCTCCTCAGCTCCATGTCAGTGTGGTGCTTTGATGCCCAACCATTATTAAACTGCTGATAAAACAGCCTTAGAGTACAAGAGAGTTAGACATATTTTGCATTAAAACTACTTTTGCAAATAGATATTTTAAAGAAGTTATTTAAGGGCATCAGTAAATGTACATTTTCTACAACTCTGGTTACAGTCAGTGAAAGAAGAGCTTGCACTGTGTGGGCAATTCCACAGCTGCATACATTTTTTTAAAGTGTCAAAAAGTCATTGTAATCGACATGTTAATGTCATGCCTGTCTGCTTTCAGTGTAAAGACGGTGCATGCACCCTGTCAGCAATGACCTCTGGAATCCGTCGCAACTGGATTCAGGCCATTATGAAGAATGTGCGACCCACTGTTGCCCCCGACGTCACCCGGTAATACCCGAAGAGGGTTAACACTTTAACCACTGGCAGATAAAACAACTCATTTTCTCACTTATTTTATCTCAATCCTTCTCTCCTCCTCACCTTCTCTTTCCTTCTTTCTCTTCCTCCCTCAACTGGCATTTTCAACCTGCTTCCAGGAAAAACATCTCTCTGAAACTATCCGTTCTGAAGCCCAGGTTGGAGTGCTTATGTGTTGAATATCTCACCCTCCTCAAACAGTGATGTAGTTGCTCAACAATGTCCGGCCCAGCGTGTTTGTCGTCCTACCCTATGTCATGTGATTGTTGAGTAATGTCGCCCTGTCGGTTGTGCCACTGTAGAGACACACACTGCAGTCACATCAACATACTAGAGAAATCCACCAAACCTGCCTTGATCAAGAGCAGAGACTGATTTTAATCATCACTATAATGTGACTGTCCACTCAGTAACTTTTGGAAATGCTCACAAAACAACCACAATATCATAACCGAAGCATAGAAGGATGGGACCTTGAGTGGATAGAGAGCTTGGATGTGAACATCTTTTTTTTTTTTTTTCTGGAACTGGTACAAATCAGCAGTTCACCTAAAGATTCTTTTAACTACCTAATCATTTATTTCAGTTTTTTTTTTTGTTTTTTTTTTAATTATTATTATATGGACTAATGCCTTTCAGATGGCTCATCACATATTATAATGTATACATGCTCTGACCCGCATTTACTAAGTCACACACTTTACTCTGCCTGTGTCTCTTAGGCAGCTCTCTCCAGAGGGAGAATGAGTGATATTTTTGGCATTTCTGCACAGACGCCTCTTTCTCATTCTTGAGCTCTGTCCCTTCTCGTTTTCCCCTTACTCACACTTCCTGACACCTCCACACAACATGGTAAAAATAGATTATTCCGTCAGGTCACTTTTTAAAAAAAGGTCTGCCCATCTACATTAAAAGTGCCAATCAGTGTGCAGTTTACTGCAAACATATTATTCACATTAAGCCATTATATAAATGGTAATAACATAGTAGCTAAAGGCTGGTGTCTGGCATTAGGCTTACAAAGTGTGCCTTATAAATGTTTTAATGTTAATGCTTGGACTTTGATGCACTCAACTGATTTATTTATTTATTTGTTGTAAATCAGGGTATCTGCAGGTCTTGAAAACTTGTAAAAATATTTAATTCAATTTAATTCAGTTTTCTCAAAAAAATGTCTTAGAAGGTATTAATTTATTTTACAAAAGTTTTTAACATTTTCTCTTGCAGTAATGTTAGTCATAAATTGTTTTTGTATCCAGACTCTTGGGAGACATTACACACTTATAAACAGAAAGTGGGATTGGTGAGATAGACAATTCTGCGCGCAGGAGGCTGGTCAGTACTATTTTGGGGAATTTCAGTCAGCACAATCAGGTTTCACTAATGCCATTTACAGTAGCTAGGAAGCTAATTGTCTCACAATGGGCAAGTGTCAACTTTAGCAAACTTAAATTTATTAATAATTTTCCATTGGTTAATCCATCAATCAATTCTATGCTGCTTATGCGGGTCCAGGTCACACAAATTGATTTTAATTATATCATTAGAAATGATTATTATATACAACATGGAAGTACTAAAAAAATGTGAAATAATAATAAACTAAACTGGCACTCAGTAGAGCACATACCTCCACCAGGGCGAAAAATGCCCCATCTTGCAATATTAAGGAAAATGATAAAAAAAATTCCTCGATCCGCCCTTTTAACAGGATCCACACCAAAGTTTAATGGGTTCTTCCCTAGCCCATGCCCCATCGCTCTACCATGTTTGGTGCAATTTGGTTCAGTACTTTTTGCGTAATCCCGCTGACAAATAAACAAAACAACAAAAAAAACCAACAGATAGACACGGGTGAAAACATAACCTCCTTGGCAGAAGTAATAATTCTAGGCCACATCGTCCCTACTGGTTTTCGATCATACTTTCCTACTTCAGCTGGTATGATTGTGAAACTTGTATTAAATTGCATTCCATGTGGTATTAACAATGTTTTTAAAAGTCTTAAATTTACTTTGGTGAACCCTGCAGAAACCCTGTAAATTCACTGTTAATTTATGCTCCACTACCAGATTTGTTTGCATTGCTATTTTGTCCAGCAAAGCTTTATGTAATAGTATTTATATCTCGAGTTGATGTAACTATAAAAGTTAATTGTCAAATTATGTTAAAGTTTGCCTGTGTATCTTTTTTTTATTTGCTGTGTTTTTGTTCATTTAGATCTCTCCCTGATGAGAAGATAAAAGCCCAAGTGATGTTGGAGCCGTGTCCACAGACCACCCCTGAGCCAAGCCCCATGCCTGAGGCCCCCAGTTCTGATGTCCACAGACAGCCAGTTGGCAGCAATGCCTCTGTCCCTCCCTCTGAGCCCCGTAAAAGCCGAGTTCGTGAGCGCAGACCGGAGGGCCGCTCTAAGACTTTTGATTGGTCTGAGTTCAAAATGGAACAGACAGAAAAGCCTGTGAAGGAACGAGCAGACACAGTCGATCTCAACTCATCATTCTCCACAACTTCCTCATATTGCTCTCCCTCCTCTTCGCCTTCCTCATTAATGTCCTCTCCTGTCTCCACCCCCTCGGTATCAGGTGCTCACCCACCTTCTATGGCAGAAGAAGCAGAAAAGGAGAATGTCATGAAGGGTGTCTCTCCACACAACACAACCAGTGCAACCCAAATGCCAAATACTGTTACTGTTACCGTAACTTCCACACTAAACACTATGCCACTGGTACAGCCATCAATGCCTGAAAGCCAAGAGCAAGGAAAGATGGAAGTAGACCACTTTATAGCCATGCATCCTGCTAGTGAAGATAAGGACAACAGAACCTCAGGTGTCCATGAAGAGATTGAGCAGCGATGGCATCAGGTGGAGACAACACCGTTAAGAGAAGAGAAGCAAGTGCCCATAACCACAGCTTTAGGAAACTCTGGTAACTCTGACAGATTGCCTGCACATGAGCTTGCTGCGCTGCTAGACAAAGAGGTGAGTTTACTGAATGTGGACATATAAATTATGTTTATTGTATCAGAGCATCTTGCGCCATTTATTAATATTTTTTCATTCTTGCTTTGCTCAGTTGGGACAGAAGCAGAAGGAGCTGGACCATCTACAGAAGCAGAACAGCCTTTTAAAAGAGCAGCTGGAAGATGCACTAGGAAGAGAACAGAGTGCCAGAGAGGGCTATGTACTGCAGGTACTACACTCACCATCCATCACACAGGATTAGTACATTTCAGAATTGACACCATGTACAAATAACATTGCAACATGTATTATGACAAAGAAATCTTGAGCATTAAAATATGTAAAATGGTATTGCAAGTTGTGCAATGTTGTATACATGTACTGGTCAAACGTGGGGCAGTAAATGTTGTGAACTGTACCACAGTACTTGATAGATTGTATTTTTGTTATACAGTTTACTGGTTCATGACAGGCTACGTGTGGCTACTGTAACTTATAAAATTCTACTAACAGGAGTGGGTGCTTATTTTCTGAAACTGTTACGCATGGTTGTGGTGTTCTTGGCATGAGTTTTCACTAACTGTTTTTACGGAGTTTCACATCTCCTGGGAAAACAATTGATTTGATCTGATATGCTTAAGGTAAGAAACTTGATTAATAGGCCTTGCGCTGTGCTTTTTCTCTCTGTTCATCTGTGCTTTGTCTGTGTCCCCTTTCCAAGCTTGATATCTGCATGCTTTTTGGTGTTTGAGAATTGCATACATTAACTAATTGCTTTTTGACATTGTACACATATTAATTATACTGTGAAATTATCACTGCGCCAGAATGGTCATTTTGTTGTATCACCTTTACTTTCTAAGAGTTGTTTGGCATGATTTTTATTTTAAAATCACAAGGTTTGTTTCGAGGGGTATTCATTTGCACCTTTCAATTTCCAAGTCACCTCTGAAAAAGCACAGTGGAAGCTTGGGAAAAAAGCACTGACCAAAAGAGATACTTAGTAAGAAAGGAGAAAACTTATTTTCCCTGTAACTCCCGAGATGTGGTTCTCCGTATATGGTAGGGGAAGTAAGGTGATGTCATTAATGAAACTGTCTCATCAATCTTTTTCAAGAGTGCAACACCCCCTTCCTCTTCACCGCACAGAGTGCCATGGCAACGCTTGCACAAGCTTAATCAAGATTTGCAGGGCGAATTAGAGACCCAAAAGCGCAAACAGGACCTTGCTCAACAGCAGATTCGGACACTAAAGAGAAGCTACACCGAAGCCCAGGATTCTGTAGACCGCCATGAGGCTGATATTCAGGCCCTGCAGGGTAAACTAGCATCTGCAATGGCTGAAATCTTAGCTAGTGAACAGGCTGTTGCCCGAATGCGCAATGAGCTCAAGCTAGAGCAGGAGCGTTCAAAGGAGCAAGAAGTGGAATATGGACGAAGTGAGGCCACCCTTCGAGCCCAGCTAAAGGACAGTGAGGACAGACTCCGTGAAGTAGAGGCCAGCCTCTTAGAGAGGAACCAGGCCCTTAGGCACCTGGAGCGCCAGCAGGCCCTGCAACGAGACCACGTCAGGGAGGTACAGCGGTTGCAGGAGAGGCTGCAAGAAGTGACTGCTCGACTAAGTGCTACTGAAGAGAGTCAAGCATTGAAGGAGGAGCGCCTAAGGAAGGAGCAGCATAGCATGCAAGAAAGTCATGAGAGGGAAAGACAGAATCTATGTAGAAGATTAGCTGAGGCTGAAACGGCACAGAAAGAGATGGAGGACAGTCTGCTGGAGGCTGAGCAGCAGGTAGAGGCTCTGTTAAGAGGGACGCAGACCTCAGGAGGAAAAGAATGCAGGGAGGAAATGTTGAAATTGCAAGAGGAGCTGGCCCAGAAGATTGACATGGTTGAGTCACTGAGGGAAAGTGTGCGTAGGCTAGAGGAAGAGAGAGGCCGTCTCACTTGCCGCTGTCAGGAGCTTCTTAACCAGATTGCAGAAGCAGACCGTGAGGTGAATAAGCTCCGCAATCGTCTGGAAACCGAAGAGGCTGATTACTACACCTTGGAACACTCATATGAGAGGGCTACCCATGAGTTTCAGAAAATGAGCCAGTTCCTTAGAGAAAAAGAGGAAGAGATCCGGCAGGCTAAGGAGATGTATGAGAGGCTGGTGGAACGCAAGGAAGAGGACCTAAAAGAGGCACTTATTAAAATGACAGCACTTGGCAACAGCTTGGAGGAAACAGAACAGAAGTTGCAAGCTAAGGAAGAGCTTCTCTGTCAAATGAGTGAAAACTCCTTAGATAAGGTTGAGCTCTGTAGTGCTGAAAAGGATCTGCAAGCCAAGCTTGTGGTTGCAGAGGACCGTATTGCAGAACTAGAGCAGCATCTCAATGCCCTGCAGCTGGGCTATGCCAACCTACACATGGAAAGACAGCAAATCCCAGAACAGAGCAAGAAGGGAAGGGTTAAAACATCAGCCTCCTTATCACCAAACATAGAGCTTTCACTTTCCCTTGATAATACATCCAAGACAGAGAACTCCCCAGATGATAAGGAGTCTAAAGCTAAGAAATCAAGGATACGTTTTTCTAGTATTCAGTGCCAAAAATACATCAGCTTAGAGGGCCTGGTCACAGGCCATGTGAGCAGTACTCTTGTAGACATGGGACAAAAAGCTGACCAAGATGTAAATGAAGACATCTGTTTAAATGAAGGAAATATCTCCCCTGATATCACATTCTCACAAACTAGTGACCCAGAGAAGTTTATCTCCATCATACATGCCCTAGAGACTAAACTGCTTGCCACTGAGGATAAGCTAAGAAACCTCACACAGAATCTAGAAGAGCAGCCATCCGCCCAAGCAGGAGACACGTCCAAGACTGATCTAAAGATGACAGAAAAGCATTACCCAGAGAGAGAGTTTAGCTGTGGAAGTGGGATACAGAGTAGTGCTGCCACTAAGCATTATGTGAAGGCCCTGGTGTGCGTGGAAAATAGCCAAGAGAAGGTCAGGGCTATTCTCCGTGGCTCTCATGATACCAGTGGTTCACAGCTACATTCACTGTCAGAGATAGAGAACGATTTGTTCAATGCATCACTGTACATCCGACAAGGACAAAAGACATCGGAAGAGAAACCACCGGTTGTCCATCAAAATCAAACTCCAGAGACTCTAGATAAAGAAGCTTTGCACCTCTTTGCCAAAACCTTGTCTTTTGAGGCAGTAGTTTTGAACAAGATGGCTTTGTTAATACAGACTTCAAAGTCTGACATCCTCCAAGCTCTTGCGGAGATATGGGAAGACATAGAGAACATTAAAAGGAGTGAAAAAGATTGCTTGGCTATAGTTTATGCTGATGTCTTGACCAGGAAGTTGATGTTAGAGAGTGCATTCTGGAAAGAATTGGAGAAAGCTGAGGCAGATGTTGCTAAATGCAAAGAAGGCAGTTTGTCAGCTGATGTAGATGTTGATGCCACAATCTTTAACACCTTCATTAAAGCAGAACTCGCCTATTCTATTCAAAACCTTAAACTTTGCTATGAAGAGAAATTCAAAATACTGAAAAGGGAGTTGACTGAAGCTCATAATAACCTACATCAAAGGGAAATGGCCCTGAAAGCAATTATTGAAGCTTACAAAAGGCCTGATTTGAGAAATGTAATAAAAGAAGTCAAAAATAACTTTGGATTTAGTAAACAAAAGTTAGCTGACATTCGTCCCCCTGAACTTGCTCCCTACATGGAGCAGATTGAAATGGAAGCAGCAAAAGACATGGCCGAGGAAATTGTAGACAGACACTTGGCTGGAGAGATGCACTCTTGTGGTGTCGACTCTATTGAAACACTCCAAAATGCACATGACAACCTGGCTAATGAGCTTCAGAGACAAGCAGCAATCCTCCATAAGTATGCTCAAGAGATAGAAAGTGGTGGAAACCATCCTGCACTGGCTAAAATGATCCATGCTCTTTTTGGGCACCAAACTTCACATAATTTCACAAGTACTTCTCTTTGTATGCGTGAAGCCCTTATCCAGGCTCAAGTGGCTTATGTGGCATGCAGGTTACGGACCATGCATGAGCAAGAGTTGGGCTGGTGTAAACAGACAAGTCAGAACATGGATGCTCTTGTCCAGCAGCATGCCCGCAATGTCAGTGCAATCCAAGAGAAACACGAAGCATCCTTACAGGAGGAACGCCTGAGCTTCACACAGACAGTGGCCACTCTCCAGATGGAGAACCAAACACTAAAGAGTGAAATTAGCAAACATGTGAAACAACTCTCCCATCAGCAGGAGCAACTGGCTCTCCTGGAGGAGCATTACCAGAAGGACACTGAAGAGCTGAATCAGATGCACAAGAAAGAGCTACGCCAAGCAGAGGAAGGCCTTGCTTCGACAGAGCTGGCCCTCATGGAGACAATGGTTGACAGTCAATGCAAGTTACAGGTTCTGTTAGTGGACATGGACACCATGAAGGAACAGCACGAGAGTCACGTGAGGAAACTGGAGTTGCAGTTTGAACAGAGGTTCTGTGAGCTCCAGCACATCCACAAAGAGGAGATTGAAAAGTTGCATTCCCAATATGTGGAAAACATTCAATGTGTCAAAGAGCACCTGCAGGACAAAAAAGGCCCTGAGGTTTCACACTCGACATCCAGTGATGAGGCCATAATACCAATGGAAGAGGAAGAGCAGGGGAAGGGGGATGATGCACAAAATATGTCAGAGGTGGACTCCATGGGGGTTCTGAAGGACCGGATCCAGGAGCTGGAGACTCAGATGAACACCATGAGGGACGAACTAGAGAACAAGCACGTCAAAGGAGATGTGGCCAGCCTGAGAGAGAAATACCAGAGAGACTTTGAAAGTCTTAAGGTTTTTGCTCTTTCAATATTACCTTAGTGAATTCTTTTTTTAAAAGTGATAGAGTAGTAGATAAATAGTAAAATAACCTTGTGCTTTTGTTTGTCAATCTACTAATATTCACTGATGATTTGGAATTGGGAAATGGTGTGATTTGAGAATACTTGTACATTTTAAAACTGAAACCTGCATCATTGGGCGTGCAAATTGTGACATGGTTGTAACTGGAGCTTTTACGGATATCCCTAAACTACTTTTTTTGTTGCTGTTGTTTTTCCTCCAATACGAGTCCTTTAGCCTTTTAGCGACATTAGCAGTGTGGTTCTACAAATGGCATTGTTGGTCAGCCAGTCTGCCACTTTGGTCCAGACTGAAAATCTCTGCACATATTGGATGGATTAACATGGAATTTGGTAGACTTTTATGGCTCCCAAAGGATTAATCCTACGGTGGTGATGGTGATCACAGTAAACATTATATTTGCTAATAATCAGCATGTTAGTATTGCAATTGTGATTATGTTGGCATGCTGACATTAGCATTGAGCCCAAAGCCTACGGCCTCACGGAGTTGCTAGCAGAGTTGCTCTTATTAAATATTATTCTTTTATATTTATCTATTACTTTCTGTGTAATATGCCGTAGTTGCAAAGAGCAGGCTTAATCCGCAGTAAACCCAAATTAAAATTATCAAAGCAATTAGAAATACAGTTCTACATTAAAAACATATAGCATATGTCACAGTTTGAGATTTTTTCTATGATATTTTGTATAATGTCTCAATAGTGTTCCCATTGACACTCATACTTCAGTGGAGGAATGAGTGTCAACGTGGATCTGTTGTGGCAGGAAGGTTTGGTCCTGTGGATCAGTTTGGGACATCCCTAGTAGTTTTACATAATGAAGCAAAGGCAATCCGTTACAGGTTGTCACCACTTAAGTACATTGTTGACTGTTAAAAGTCTAAAATGTCTGACTTGCTTCCAACATTGCTTCTTCATTTGGGCATCAATAGACATACCATTTCCCACATCCAATAATAGAGGGAAGTACAGTCTATTAATAACAAAAAAGCAGCCTCGCTGGAACAGAATTTCATTGCTTTAACTTACTCTCTTACTAACATAGGGCTTTAGATCATAAAAAGCTTGTGTGGCTTCTATCACTGTTTTTGCATGACACACCATGTAGTGAACTAGCATAGATATTGCACTGAATCTATAGTCACAAATTAAACTATAGGAGGTAAATTGTGTGCAAAATTAATTATGTGATGACAGACGTTTGACCCTTTCTTTCTGTAGGCCACATGTGAACGTGGCTTTGCTGCAATGGAAGAAACGCACCAGAAGGTGATAGAAGACCTCCAGAGGCAGCATCAGAGGGAGATTTCCAAACTTATGGAAGAGCGAGAGAGACTTTTGGCTGAGGAGACGGCTGCGACAATTGCTGGTAAAGAAATTAATTCTACCACCACCCATAATTGTATACTGTAAAGAAGACTGTCATGCAATAATTAAATGTGTATGATCTATCTTTAATGTAGCTATTGAAGCTATGAAAAACGCGCACAAGGAGGAACTGGAGAAGACCCAGCGCTCCCAACTTACTGGACTAAACTCTGACATCGATGAGCTTCGCCTACAATACGAGTAAGTTTTTTCGACAAGAACATCAAAACCATCATCTGACTTTTTCTTTGATTTAAAAACAAAAATGTAAGAGATTCAGGTGTGCAGAGGTAAAGCTTGAAAGTCAAATACTGAAAACACTATTAAGGTTGTAACTTACCTTTGAGATTGACCTCATTTTTATGTCTTTGGTGGGTGGTCAAAGAATCCATACAGCCTGTTAACCCTGTGTTGCAGTAAGGACAACTGTTGAAACTTAGTCTTGTGAAACTTTTGAAATGGCTCATGGGAATATAACATGATGAAAGGTTCCGTTCTCTTTTATGCTGGGAAAAACAAATTTGGTAAACATCAGAAGAGAACTCAGGTTGATCATTTGATGATCTGACTGCCTAGGGAGGAGCTGCAGTCCATCCAGAGAGAACTGGAGGTGTTGTCAGAGCAGTACTCTCAGAAATGTCTCGAGAACGCTCACCTGGCCCAGGCGCTGGAGGCCGAGAGGCAGGCCCTCAGGCAGTGTCAGAGAGAGAACCAGGAGCTAAATGCTCACAACCAGGTTTGAATGCACATACTGTACATCCACATACACATACAAAAACATTTCTGTCCACAGAAATACAGCATACCTTTATTCTGTCAAGCAGGAATTAAATAACCGACTGAGTGCAGAGATCACTCGGATGCGCTCCTGTTTCAGCGGGGAAACGGCATTGTCACCTCTTACCCAGGGCAAAGATGTGTACGAACTAGAGGTATGTGTAAACACACAACATGCACAGACACATTCACACACTCATGATTTGCTCTTTAATCTTATGAGTGTCTGTATCCATCTTGTAGGTGTTGCTTCGTATTAAGGAGTCAGAGATCCAATACCTTAAACAGGAAATCCACTCTCTGAAAGATGAACTGCAGTCTGCTTTAAGGGTAAGCAAAACCACTGGTAATGTATTGCCAACAATTTATTGAAGGGATGTACCTGTACTACTTCATGTCTTTTAACAAAATTCAAAAACCAAGTTGTATCACTGATTTTCATTTCACCAGGACAAGAAATATGCCACAGACAAATATAAGGACATATATACAGAGCTCAGCATCGTGAAAGCAAAGGCTGACTGCGACATCAGCAAACTGAAGGAGAAACTGCTCATTGCCACAGAAGCTTTAGGCGAGAGGACTGTCGATGGAACAGTCACATCTGGATACGGTAAGTAGCACAAGTAAAATTTTCTTCTTATTAAATCCTGATTGAATCCAATTAACCCAATTTTTATTTGCACTGCCGGAGATTTTTGTCAGTACTGCGACCATTCAGGACTGATGTAATGACAACTAGTTCTGTTGCAACTCAGTTTCAGTTTAACATCTTTCAAAAAGCATAACCAGTGTAGCTGTTAGTTTGGATATGTATCAGTTTTAGGGCGTGGAAATTATACTTGTGATACTATTATGCTACTTGAGGTTAATGATAATAATGACAAACCTTCAGTGTTTTGTTTTTTTTTGTTTTGGTTTTTTTTTTGTTTTGTTTTTTTTTTTTTTTTAGATATCATGAAATCAAAAAGTAATCCAGATTTCATTAAAAAAGAACAATCAACAACCTCCAAGCAACTGAGAGGCATAAGGTCAAAGGTGAGTGTCAAATTTAATAAAATAGTTTTTTCTCTCCCCTAGATACAGGCATTTTGTCTCAAATTCAAACCCACAAACTCTAAAGCTACCAGTCCATTTTGCTTTGTGTGACATGGTGTTTCAAGGTTTTGTTGTGCAGACTTTATCACTGTTAATTGCTACAACTCAGCCACCAAATACTGTAGAAATGTGTTCCAGAGCTGGTTGGTCACGACATTGTCCTTGAAAGTCTATTGTCCCGTAAGTTTGTCATCTGTCTGTTTTGTCCATCAGTCTGTCACTGAACAGGTCTCATGGGATAGCTGACACTCCCATTGTGGGGTGATTCCCCCCCCCCAACCCCCACCCCAAGATCTGCTGTAGGTATAGCATGACTTAGAGCAAAGCATGCCCTCACCACCCTCGCATGATCTCCCCTATCCCCACAACCCTTCTTTTTTGCCCCAACCTGCACCACTAAAGCTGACTGTAGTGGCCACCCCTCACTTGAATATCACAGGTGTGAGCATTAACAGTTCTTCTACATTCCTTGCCCGTACAGTACACTTAAAAGAACAGCTCGTCATTTTGGGAAATATACTTATTTGCATTTTTGCCAAGAGCTAAATGGGGACATCAATACCGCTCTCAAGTCTTTTCAGTAAATATGAAGCTACAGCCAGAAGCAAGTCATCTTAGCCTAGCCTAAAGACTGAAAAGGGAGGAAAAAACTGTAGCCACGTTGGATAAATACACCCACCAGCCCCTCTAAATCTCACCTATTAACCTGATGTATCTTGTTTGTTTTAATACATACATCCATCCCTGTTTCCAGTCACTCTGCTAAGCTAAGTTAGCCGGCTGCTGGCTGTAGCTTCACTTTTAGCGTACAAACATGAGTGGTATCATCTATCTCATGGCAAGTCAGCAAGTAAGTGAATTTCCTGAAATGTCAAACAGTTTTTTTAATAATCCAACACCTAATGAAATAGTGTTTTGGCTCAGTCCTATTTGATTGTTATATTTACAGTCTCACCCGTGTATTGCCGCAAATGTTTTGTTTGAGTTTGTAATAGTGTGAATATCAGGCTTGATCATCAATGGACAGTCCTTTTTTTTACGCAACACATCTCATATATTCCAAAACTGTTTTGCTATATTAATGTAAAAACCTCTGTCCTCTTTTTTGTCTGTCTGTGAGTCTTTGAGTCATCAGTGTTTAAATTTATTTGAGCGTTGTACTCTTGTGTGGCATGACCATATTGCAGCATAACCACTTTTTCTTGCGTGTCTTATATTTTGACCTGAATTTAAGTATGTCATCCAGAGCAGAAAAATCTCTGGGAGGGACAGCTGCCTAGCATAAAACACATCTATTTTGTGGTGTCTGTGTGTGTTTGTGTTTTTTGTTTTTTAAAACTTATTTTTCTGCCCACATTTGCCCTTACCATCTGTTAAAAATAATTTACTTTCCTTTTCTTATCTTTCAACAGAGCCTGAAAGAGGGACTAACTGTGCAGGAGCGCATGAAGCTTTTTGAGGCAAAAGATTCCAAAAAGATTTGAATATCAAGAATCTGAAGTTTTGGTTTTTTTTTTCTTTCCCGGCCTTTGTTTTTGGCGCGATTGCTACGGCCGTGCCAGCATCAGCCGAAGACTCTTATAGGAAATCTAAAAAAAATCTATAAAGGTCGATTCTTAACATAGACCTGCTGCTTCCATGCCTCTGATAAGTTGTCATATATTTGTCTAATTTTTTTTTTTTTTAATTACTAGTAAAGCATTATACTGAATCAATCCTGTGTTAGATTCCTTTTAAAAAAAATCCATAGATGTATAATCTGTCCAAGTTGGAGATGTGTCAAATAAGCTGTGAGAGGGATACATAACAGCATTTTTATTGATCCTCCAAAATGCCAAAACAGACAGCAATACACACTATGACTAATATATATTTCCCAATATGAATTAGGTATCTGCTGTATTTTATTATTGTTACAGTTTCTATATCTAATAATTTTTAATGTGTTTAATGTTTCACCAGTTCTGTTGTACATAACTACTGGATATATGTAAGAGTATGGTTTGCTGTTTGATTGTCGGGGCATCTGCTGTACTATAACTATGGTTTGAGTGATAGTAGAAAACAATGTGATGCTTAACTTGCTTGTGTATGAGAGTTTTATAAAAATGGAGTGTCTGTGTGTGAAGGGGGGAAAGGGGGGTGGGATTGCACTTATCACTTGACTACTTGAGAGTTTTGTTTTTTTTGTTTTGTTTTTGTTTTTTTTGGTCTCAAATTGGTGTAGTGACTTCGACTCAATTATTGCAGTGCAACCAAAACATCCAGAATTCTGTCAAACTTAGTGAACAGCGGTGGCTTGTTAGTGATACTGGATTTTTCTTTTTTTTTTTTTTAATGTTTCTTAAAACCTGAATTTGTGTTTGCTCAGTTTTGATTTGGTGTGAAAATATCATCTCATAAAAACTGAAACTATACAACTTTGCATGACTGTACAGTATAATTTGAATTGCGGAATGATCATGTTGCCTCATTTTCCTACTTTATGCTTTAGTGTGGAACTCTTAACACTAATAAGCTTGGCTTTGCAAGTCCTACTGTTTAGGTGTTGAGATTGAAATGTTTTACTGTAAGCGGCAGTCTTGAAGCACTTGGCCCAATCCCTGACCTCTCACTGAAATCTAGTTTTGCCTCAACTGAGTGAAGAATATAAACATCCATGAAACTTGTGCAGCTATGGATACACACTGTATAGTATTCAAACCACGCCTTGTATATATATGCTACACGGAAGACTTCCGTGTTTTTGTTTTAAACTTGTACCTTGCTCACTAGCTCTATATGAAATATATATATATGAATATTTTTTATTTTCATTTGAATGTATAACGTCAAATAAATGAAGTGTTTGGAAATCTTCCGGTAGTGTTTTTTCCAAACATCCACATTTGGGCTAACTGGTGCCCTGAAACAATTTAAGTCCTTGAAATATAGCAGTAAACATCAAAAGTGATGGAGACCAGTATCAGAAAGTAAAGGGGAGCATCACTGGTTTTTGGAAAGTAATGAAGTACACTTAAGTGCTGTGCTTAGGGACAAATTTGAGGTACTTATACTTTCAAGTATTTAAATTTCATATGACTTTGTACTTCTAGTCCACTACATGTTAGAGAGAAATATTGTGCTTTTTTTACTTAACCATATTTATCTGACAACTATAGCTACCGGTTACTTTTCAGACTAAGAATTCACCTTAAGACAAACACAAAAAAAGAAGAAACATATGACAAGCTTATAACCTTACCCCATCCTCATGTTTCAGATGTCCATAAGTTGTTAGCAGTCCCGCCAAAGAGCATTTTCCCCTCTAAACTTCACAGATGGTTTCATTTAAGAAAATAAAAACTTAGAATAATTCACAGAAAAGCAGATTTCAGAGAGAAGTCCTACAAATGGACTTTTCTCTGAAGTCCAGATCTGTGTGGCACCACTCACTGGTGTGGCGAGAGCTGTCGATTGCTGCATCGCTGTTCTCCACGACAACAGCGCCGGGGCAGAAGTCTCTGGTGGAGGCACAGTCTGAGCCTCTGTGCACCAGCAGCTGGCCTCTCTAGACTGGGCACCAGCTGTCCCATCACCCAGGCCTCATCCTGTGGGAAATTAAGGCATCGTACTGGACTTTGGGCCCTGCTGCCCCCCTTCGTCCACGTAGCTTTGCCCTGAGGATGAGCAGCAGGTAGCGCATGGCAGGGCCCTCTGTGTGCCAGGCCAGACACAAAGATACAAACAACACATCCATCACAGAGCAGGTGATGAAGAGAGTGAAGGAAACCTGTTCGTAGGAGCAGGCTTTAACATCAAACTGCCAGAGGTAGGGAGATCTCCTGTCCTTGTCACACTGGAGGTTGTACAGATAGGACACCTGGAGGGAATTTAAGAGGAAAAAACAAGAAAATTGTAACATTTGAACTGTCTAAGAAATTTATAGCCATGCACATTTAGTTGATTTATAAGAGATTAATAATTGTCACATGGTCTGCAGCTTCTGTACCTGTGTATGAGTGTTAAGGACAGCCCAGCTCTTGAACCAGGCATTACCACAGTTACAGGTTAGTGGGTTTTCTGTAACGTCCAAAATACGCAATCTGGAAAACCACAAACATACACCAAGGTTGACTGCCATTAAATTCAAATTCTTACAAAACATCTGTCACTGGTGCAGGTAAAGTATTCACAGAAGCAGTACATAAATTCAAATCTGTTTCTCATTCATAAGCACAACACACTTACAGTATGTCATTTGTACAGTGATCGTCCTTCTAGTTTTGTGATACAGATGTTGGACAGAGTTTATCTAGCGAGGAGGATATGAAATCAAAATGTTTTTATGACTGCTCCTCTGTCAGCTTAAGAAAATAGAGGTTCTAGTGAACTGTTTAATGAATGCATTGGAAAATATGACAGGCTGTTTTTGTAGCCAGCATAGCTCACTGGGATGGTAAATATTTATGCTGTACTGAGTGTCCTGAAGCCCCAGAACGTGTTGAAACAGCATAGTGTTTATATTCACACTTTTTTTTACTATAGGAAAGGAAATTAAATTTAGGTGTTCCTGCATAAGACAGACATTACGGGGTTGGTTAGATCAAGTTCTTCACCTAAGGAGTAAAGGAAACGTTACTGTTTTTCAGCCTAGGCTTCATTAAAAAGTTGTTTCCATGTGTTCTATGATCATGTATAGGACAATTTCCCTGATAGTTTTAATTAACGTCTATGCTCAGCTTTTCACATTCTGACAGGGTGATCACTGAGGTTCTCAAAAAGCCACGATAAATTTAGTGTTGAAAAAGGGGAAACTTTGAATTGACATTATTTTGCCGAAACTTCTGCTTTTAGCTCAGATATTCCTACCACCACCTCTAAATCTCGCCAATTTTATACTTTGCTCGTTTCATCCGTACAAAACCCAAGGTGTAAAAGGTTGAAGTTTTACATGGGCTACGTGCTGTCTTATTTCTGGGCTGGGCGCAGTGACTTCTTGGCATCTTGTTACACCATTAAGTTTGCCAGGCAAACAGTGGAGACTTTAGGAAGTTACTGTGCCTGGGTTAGAAATAGTCTAGCACATAACCCAGTGTAAAACCACAACTTGGCATTTTTACACTATTTTTTTTTCCCCACACATTAGAAAAACTTAATATAACATGTTCATTAAGAGGTGCTGGTAGATGGATTTTGTTACCACCAGACAGAGCCATGCTGGCTATTTCCCCTTCAATAACGGCAGCTGGTTGTAGCTTGAGATTAATCTTACTGACATGGTCTCAACTCATCTAACGCTCAGCAAGAAAGCGAATGAGTGTATTTCCCAAAATGTTAAACTATTCCTTTGAGAGCTGCTTTCAAGATATTTCAGTAGCTCCTCTATCTTGGCAGAGCATCCAGCATCATTTTGTCCACAGTGCGGAGACGGTTTGACTGGAATTTGAGAATCTCCAGTGTATTATCTGGAGGCAACAGGTTAGCAGGCAGGGCATCAAGTTCTGCCCTGTACAGAGTCAGCTTCTGCTGCCTTTTCAGCGGGGACAACACTGCACTCAGATTGGTTGTTTTCATAACCACTCCAGCTATGTACAGGTACTTCAAATTCACCAGAGGAACAAAAGCTTCAGGATGGAAGTTGACCAGGATGCTGTGCCCAATGGCAACTGAAGTAAGCTGACGTTGACCTTGGAAGAAATGAGGCCCAATATTCCCAATGCCCCGACCTCCAGGCCCCTGGTAGTTCATCTCCAGTTGCTCCAAAATGGACATGGAAGATAGAGAGAGATACAGAAACAGAAAGACGGATTTATTCACACAGTGCAATACTCTTCTCTTACTGATCAGGAAGACCATATAACTGCCTCAAAGAAATGCATTTACCTCCAGAGAAGTAAGGTTGATGAAAGATGAAGATCTAAAATGCAGGCGGTTATTGTTCAGAACAAATATCCTCAAATTTATAAGTCCAGACAGTTGGTGTGAGCCTCTTGATGCGGATCCCAGGTCCTATGGATCCTATGGAAGTCCAGGTATCTATGGATTAAAATATGTGTTAAATTAATGGACAGAGAGGAAAGATGAATGCATAAGAGGAGAATCATGAATACCTGAGACTTGTCAGGTCTTGGAAGGAGCCATCTGCAGCTTGCTGAAGGGCTTCTTTGTGATGTATTTCAGCAGGTTGAACTGTAAGTAGAGCTGCTCAAGTTGGATGAGGGCACTGAATACCTTTGGTGTCAACTCAGTGATTTCATTTTTAAGGAGAAAGAGATGAGTCAGCTTCTTCAGGGGGACAACCCAGTTTGGGTCAATGTCACGTATTTTGTTACTGTCAAAACTCAAAAAGGTGAGATCGGTCAGGCCTTCGAATGTGTCCTGCTGAATGACGACCTTATTTTGATACAACTTCTTGGTAACTGTCAAATGTAGTGTGATATATCTGCTCCAACCCACTGTCAATGAGATAAAGTCTGCTTATATTCCCTTTACCCAGCGACAAATGGGACATATTTCCAAGGTTTGCATCCATAATAATGACCACTGGTGGTGCAACACAGTCAAGCAGGCTGGAGTTATGTTGGGGTAGCCGGGATCCTTTCAGGTCAACCTGTATAAAGTTAAATTGACATCCTATTTCTTTGAAGCACATTTTAAAAAAACATAGATTTTGCATAGGCAAAGAGAGTACACATACCTCTACTCTCTCAAGTTGGTCCATTCCTTATAGTACTCCACAGACAGTCAGAGGAGATTTCTCCACAAAATGAGAAAATGCCACCCGAGAGAGAGTCCTCTTTGTCTCCATACAGAGTCCCACCAGCGCTTCTGCTTTAACTCTCTGAAGAAGCAGGCTCTTCAGCCTGGGGTTGTAGGCAAAAACATCTACCTGCAGCTCAAGCTTTGCGTTGTTGGACAGCCTGATGCACTCAAGGTCAGGGAAATAGCTCACATTTACCCCCTGGATGTTGTTTGCAAAAAGATCAAGACACTTAAGAGTGGAGGAGCTGCCAGACTCGTCACAGCTGAAAGAATTGAGCATGTTGAGAGACAGATCGACTTCTTGAATCGCTGGAAGGTAATTAAAGATACCTGGTGAGATTGCTGCAAGTATGTTGTAGCACAGAAGACGTGTTCATAGCCTGGTGAGTCCCTCAAAGGCAGTGGAGAGGATGCTGGAGATGTTGCTGGTAAGGTTGAGACGATCCAATACATCCAGGCCTCTGAATTCTCCTCCTTTTAGAGATACCAGCTGGTTCTGGCTCAGGTCCAAGTTTCCAAGTCCGAGCACCTGGCTGAATTATCCAGGTGGGATGACTGTGATCTTGTTCTTGGACAGGTTGATTGTTGTTATGTTATCAGGGATCATGCGAATGACTTCAGAAACATTGGCAATGTTCTGGTTGAGGCACCACACGATGTTGGTCTCGGGGTAGTTTTGAGAGCAGCCTCGAAAGCCAAAACCGAGGCAGGCTAAGGTGTTGAGCAGAAGCAGGACCAGGAGCGCTTGCACCATCTTTACTTGAAAGCAGCTTTGGTACAAACTGCACAGAGGTCGGACCAAAGAAATCGCAAAAATATGTTAAGAAGGGAAAAGCCAATGAGGAAGTTAAAAAAGAATCTAACAAGGCAGCTACACTGAAATTTTCTTAAAGAGACAAAGCACTTAAATCTGCAATAATAATTATTATTATTATTATTTTGGCCCCTTGTAGGCAGCGGAAACGAGTTGTGAACACAACACTGACATATCACCTTTGGCCCATTGTCATGTTTTTGGCAGCCTGATAAATGTAAGCCCAATATTCACCCTCTTTTAGCTCTTTGCATGATGCTCCACTATGTTCCTCAGCTAGTTTCTATCTGTGTCTGTCTGTCGTTTGGTTCTGAACAGGTATTGTACACTGGATTTATGGAGCTTTTTCACTGAAAACAGCTGCCTGCTGCGCCCAAAAACAAAACTATGAGAGTAGTGAGAGTGAACCAGAACAATTAAGTTAGGGCCAGAGAGTTGAACTGAAACTTACTATAAAGCTCCATAAAACCAAAGGGAATAGCAGAGTCTCGTGATTTTTCTTTCTAGGTTCATCATTATGAGCGACCCCATTATCATTTGATACATTGTTATTTAAACATATTAAATAAATAAATATTAAAAGATTGACTATAGCAGCTTTAATGTTTAGGGGTTTTAATGAATGCAGCAACATGTAGATACAAGCAGATATGAACAAGAGTGGAAGTAATCAATTGCAGTCTCTTTTTTTTGATAAATGACTGACCTTTTCCTGTAATTGCAAGTTCTTGAATTGTTTGAGTCATTATTGAAATGAAAATTTTTTTCCTTATTTACTTTCAAGCTTTGTTTTATTAATCCAAATTGAAATATTAAATAACAGCCATTCTACAGAAATAAGCACTGCATTAGTCGTAATATAGTCAATATGAGGAGGAAGATTTACAGTGAATGGTCATTCAAACAACAAGAGAACACTGC
This sequence comes from Xiphias gladius, assembly GCF_016859285.1. Taxonomy (NCBI): domain Eukaryota; kingdom Metazoa; phylum Chordata; class Actinopteri; order Istiophoriformes; family Xiphiidae; genus Xiphias; species Xiphias gladius. The sequence goes on from NC_053408.1 coordinate 13,728,152, forward strand.
CCTCTTTTGTAATGATCATTATTTTTTATCCAATAAAAATCTTGTACCTCTCTGCCCTTCCTAATTGCATGGGGGGGGGGTCACCTTTGATGATATTAAATTGATGTGACTTTTGCAGCGGTAATTTGAAAAGACTTATTTTCTGCTTTTTCTTTTTACTGTATGTTCCTTCTCTCACTTACTTAAACTTCGTTGTTACATTTTCCATGCATTGTGTATTTAAACCAAATACATAAATTATCTTTAAATGTGTGTAAGTTTGAGTACTTCCTATTTTAAAAGCAGGCAGTTCTCTGGCTTTGCATGTTTATCTAAATAAATCAGTCTCTTTTTGACGAAGGATGTTGTGTACGGCTCACTGTATTCACACCTCTGAAGGTAGTTCTCGTATTGGTCAGGTGCCTGTAGTAAGAATGACTGAGTGTCCGATGACTGAGAAAATGCAGCCAAAGGAGAGTACCAAGACTACCACCGACTGCCCCCATGACTTTAAATTTTTTGTACACATGAGGGAGCTATTACGCAGGTCGTAGTTTTACTGGCGTTACAGTACGAAGCAATAGTCCAGATAGAGCAGAAAACCTTTAACCAGTCAGGGGCATTTTGCTAATTTGCAAACATTAAGATACTATTAAGATATTGCCTTTTCACGGGAGTCACCATCAAGAATCCATTGGTGATCTTAAACTGGTTACAAAAACCTCTTGCTCTTTAAAGTATTGCAGGATCTGCATTAATAAAACCAAATACATTTTTTTAAAGTTCTACTTTACCAAACCAAATATTTCTATTTGTCTTTTTTTTTTTTTTTTAATTTTATTTGCTCTGGTGCATATATTCAATATTTCTGTCTGACACTTTTAACATTTTTTAAATATATACACATATTGTGTATGTGTGTGTATGTGTGTGCGTGTGTATTATATATAACACGTTAAATTCAAAATATTTGCAAGAACTTGTTTGAATATGGGCTTTTTTTTTTCTGGTAGAACACTGTAAAATTGCAGTGTGTTTTTTTGTAAAAACTCAATTAAGATATTCAGCCAATATCAAATATAAATTGAAAAAATACAGTTAAAAGGAGCAGACAGGCATTTTGACCTCTTCGGGCTGAACATCCACTGGTGGCTCTTCTGGTCCTGGCAGCTGACCTTTGCCACTGTGTCTGGGTGTGAGGTGGTGAGGATGCGGAGCATCCCAGTGGCGGGTTCTCATCCTGGGGGCAGACAGGTTTTCCTCTGTTTAGTCAATGTAGAGCTCGACCCCGGGGGTCCTGACCTTTGCAGGGGGACTCTTGGATTCAGGAGCAGAGGCACAGGTAACCTCGCTGACGGTGATTTAGCTTAAGGAACTACTTCACCTTTAGCATCGCCTCCTGACTATGTCAGGACAGATAGGGGAGAGTCAGGTGGAACTGCCACTACGGATCTGAATGTCTCCTATTTCGACTCTAAATGATAATGATTGCGATGATAGCATTTGGCCCCACATTCTCTCCCACAGGGACTGAACAGCAAAGTGATGAATTTATGTTCAAACAATATTACAGTGAGTTTTTCCCTCTACACAATTTAATCAAAATCTATTATCATGTCCTTATTTCGTGTTTCTTGTCCCACTTTTTGTTCCCATTTTCCCTTTTATTGTTCCACTTTCATAAAAAGAATGAAACGCTTTGTTTTTTTACTGAGTTTATTCAAAGAAATACAGTGTGTTTAATACATTTTATTTGCATCAAGTGAAATGATGCAGCCCAACATGACATCATCCATAAAAAAACATTTACCCTTTAAAACATTTTACTTACATTTATTGTAATTACAATATTTACAAATCAATTCAAAGGATTGTCTCTCAGCATGATTTAAATGGACTTAATTGTTGAAATGATCCTGATGAAAATTATGAAGTGCTGATTTTACATTTTTTAATCATTTTAAGGAGAATCTCACTATAACAATCAATGTTCTTAGTGCATTAGAAATCCCTCTCTTTCAAATGATCATTCATTTTTCTCATAAGGTGCTAAATGTTTGAGGTTTTTGTGAAGGTAAACTGAGAATAAACGTGACAGGCCTCTTCCAGCCAGTGAAAATCACAGTCACGCCAGTAACAATAAAGACAACTGCATTTGAGGACAGTATAGAATCAGTTATATTACAGTCAGAAGAACAGAAGTTTAGTTGTCAGTAGCTGTCAAAGGGCTGGGAGGACACTGAGCTTCTAGTCGCTGTATGGACGGGGGTCTCTTTGAGGTTTTGGCAGAGGAGGGGATGTCGGCGAACACCACTGATCGGCCGTCAGGGCAGAGCAGGACGCTGGAGTCTGCCTCACACTTAGTGGTTCTGCTCGGCCATAGGGCCTCAGCCGGACTGGGCCTGATGCCGAGTCCACCAGGAGAGAGAACCTCTGTGTTTACCACTGATGCCTGACTCATCTTGATCAACATGTCCAACGACTGCTTCCGACTCTCCAACGCGGCCTTCATTGACCTCATCTCACTCTCATCCTCCTCTTCCTCTTTTTTCTCCTCCAGCTCCTCGTCCTCCTCCTCTGTCTCTGTACTGTTGTCCTTAAGACTGCTGTCCTCTCTCGTGCCATGATCACCAGCCAAATCTGTTGAGTCCCTCTTGACTGACAGGTCGAGAGGGCCATCGCTCTGGCGAGCTGTTCGCTCCAGCGCCTGGTGGATGTGGGAGAGCTCGCTGCGGATTTTGCTCAGGTGTTCCCAGAGGTGGCGCTGGACGGGGAGGTCCTCCTTCTCCAGGTGGGAGATTTTGCGCTCAGCCTCTTGATACTCCTGCAAGGCCTTGGAGAGGTCACTCAGGAGAGCAGCCACTGACTCTGAGGCTCCCTCTCCCATCGTCCGGGCAGCAGTCGGGTCTTGGCTATTAGGTCCTCCACATGTCGAAAGAGAGGCTGTTTCAGTGTTGGGACTGGTGAGAGGATCGTTGTACCACAGTTCAGTGGGCCGGGTATGAAGCTGAGAATCCTGTAAACTGTGGATAGCAGTAATTTAGAAACTTTCAAACTGAAAACCTATACAAAAACCTAAACCTGTATAATCTCCACTGCAGCTATTATGACAAAAGTGATGATGATACTCCTACTACTACTCCTTTTGCTAGTCATTATAATTTTTACATTAGTAAAGTAAAATTTAAGAAAATCTTTACCTTTTCTGGAAGAGAAGTTTGTCCGTTGCCATGTTAAGAGTCGATGCAGTCTGAATATTCTTCAGGATGTCCAAAGTGAAGCCCATGGCCGGCTTCTTCTCCACAGGTGCCTCGTGGTTCCCCAGTGGAGCCCCTGTCCTCTTTAGACCCCAGCTTGCTTTGCCTTCCTTGGCTGTAGCCTGCAGTTTATCCCCCAGCCTGTAGCCCTGGTCAGGGGAGTCTCTCTGAGGTGACACCCAGCCGGCAGGGGAGACAGCGGTGGTCCCTGGCCGCAAAGCTGGCACTTTCCACAGATTGACTTTAGGCTGGAAGCCAGACACGGGATTCGCTTCTAGACTGTTTGTGGATGTCTTGAGTGCTTTGCTGGCATCACTCTGACTGGAGGACGGTCCGAACGTGTGCTCACACAGGAATGGGTAGTAGAGACGAGGGGGGATGAGGGCTCTGTCTGCGTGTGTGCCGGAGGCCGGGTGAATTAGTTGAGCGGCTGACGCCAGGAAGGGAAGCTGGGCGAGCTGGGCGTGGGTCTGGGCGGCGACACCTGTGGCAGCAGTGGGAATAGCTGAGTTCATGTAGGAGAAGAGGCTGGGGCTGATGGGATAGCCCACCCCGAGCACCGACAGATTGAGTCCAGTGGGATCCTGGTAATCCACCAGGTTTGGCGGAGGAGGGTAACAGGGAATTGAGTTACTCACTCTGTGCTGAGCTCCTTCTGATTTGGCCTTACTGTGGCTGGATGTTAAGAGCCGCCACTGCTCTGACAGCAGCCCAGGAGCTGTTAGACAAGTCTTGGAAAGCTTATAGTGTTTCAGCTGGGCCTCTACTTCTACCGAGCGTGCTCGTAAAAGCTGATCTTCTAGGGAGAGCATGTCAGCCATCAGAAGCTCTGATTCTGGCTGTTTGGTTTTCTTGGCAGCGTACTCTGTCGCGTCTCCTCTGCTGCCGCTGTCTTTCGTCAGCCTGGTGATCTCTGCTCCCTCGCTTCTTCCTCCCTCCTCTTCATCTTCTGCTCCCTGGCTCTCCCTGTCTTCTCCTTCCTCCTCCATGTTCCTTCGCTGTCTCTGTCTCTCCTCAGTCCTTGTTACCTGCTCTAGCTCATCTTTCCCAGTAGCTTGGAGCCCGTGTGCCTGCTGAAATGGTCGTAGCTGATCTGGGTGCAGGATGTTGCCTTTTTTATAGGGCCAGTCTGACTCTATGAGCAGAGAAAGGGAGTTCTTACACAGGCTGTACTTCATGTGGTTGTAGAGGTGAGACTTCTCCATGCAAGTGAACGGACACTGGAAGCATTTGTAATTGTAGGGCTTGCCCCATGGCCGGGGAATATAGTGAGGTTTCTTAGGCTTGCGCTCCTTGTGTTTGCTGGCAGATGTCACTTTGCAAGCGTCGTCCTTCGACATGATTGAGTCTGGATATTTTATAAAGATTTTCTGATTGTTTTGAAATTATGATAATTCAAGATAGATTTTTAGATTTTCTATCTTTTGTGCCAGGGTACATTTCACCTGCCGCAGGTTTTTCCTCAGTTTTGTAGGTGGGTGGGGAAGAAAAAGAACATTCTCTCGATAAAAGTAAAGCCGAATCTGTGGAGAAAACACAAGACAAGTTTGTATGAATGAAACTGCAGAACATCAATGGATCAAAAAAAGATCGAAAGATTAGGTATTTTATCTTTTGCCTTTTGTTCTTTGTGACTCTGAAATAGGAGACAGCTTGCAGAAATTAAGTTCTGTGCGAAATCCAAATATCCAAGATAAAGTTGTGTGTGCACTGAAGGGTGGTATATATATCATTATGCACATATGTGTATTATGACGGCACATTTGTTGTCTGCCTAAGATGAGGGTTGCCACTAACCTAACTGCAGGGAGGCCCATGCTGCTCTGTTCTCACTGTACCTGCCACTACTCATTAGTTCCAGTGCAGTACAAGGCACTAGCAGGGCCCAGGGCTGGGGGGCAAATGCAGCGGTCACAGGGGACTCTGCACCTGTGCAGGGCGCCCTCACAACTCTCTCAGGCCTACTTGAGTTTAGGGGACGGCCCCTTGGAGGCCGGCTACAGGCAGGACACAGCCAGGCTGAGGGCTGTGTAGGGGCGGGTATGGAAGGGAGAGGAGTTGGGGGTTTGAGGCCTGGTTCCTAATGAGAGCCTGGCATCATGCCTATAGGGCGTCATTAGTGCCAGGACTGGGATCTGGGTCAGGACATGGTGCATAAGTTCAACTGATCTCCTGTGCTTTGTCTCATCTTACTACCTCTCATTTGGAGTTGGGTCATACTTTGTTACTTGATAAGCAATAATAGCATGGATTAAGAGAGCATCCATTGTAATTATAATACTTTTAAGTGATAAATTGTACACGAAAGTAATTTAAAAAGCTTTAATTATTATTATGGATGATTAATTTATTACTTGTGTCATATAAGAGAGGCCACAAACCTCTCATCACCAATACATTTTATGATGAACATTTTAATCCATTTATTGTTTTTAATATTATTTTATTTTGTCTTTCTTCCATTAGTGAAATGTGTGGTAAATAGCTTATGATGGATAATTAATTTATGACTTTTAGCATTTTAAGGTGATGTACTATTTGCACATTTCAATTAACTCATAACTCTTTGTGTCCTAGAAATTTTCTCTCCTGTTCTCTCTCTTTCTACTATTCTATCTCTACCGCCCTTCATCGTTTTATATCTTAAAAGACAGGAATTCCAGGACAGTAGTTTAATTAATAACCCTCTCTTCTAATCCCCCAAAATAAATTTAAATACCCAACATTGGTTTTTTTCATCAGTTAAATTACAGAAACTTTCTGATCCTATTATTCTTTAAGCCAAGCCGGTGGGATAACCCTGCGGTGAAAGAAGATGTGAGGAAGAGTGTGCTCCTCAATTTAAAACACTCTGCTTTGAGGCTTTTATTTTGTCTTTTTCCCCAGGTCTTTTCGAAGATGAAAGTCTGTGTGATGTTCAGGGTCCAAGCTGAGGTAAAAATAAACTTCCCCAACCGTTCCTTTTCTGTCTTTCACAGACTTCTCATGACAAAAATTTGAGATAAAGGCCAGTGAAGCAAACACAGGTGATGGATGGCCTGTTATGCTGAGAGACAGTGGACAACCTCATCAATAAAACCCCCAGCACAAAGGGTGATAATGAAAGACACAGTGAGTCTAACACAGGATGGCAGGCTGTTGCCAACTGTTCTCCCAACTGGACCCTCAGAATTGGCCCGTTAGTGGCGGACCATTTGATTGGCTCACTTGTCTGCCCCGGGGCTCTGACCTGGGCTTTGAGCTCATAATGGAGCCTAACAGCTGCTGCTACGAGCCAATCAATAAAAATCATTTTTACAGTAGGATTTTTTCCCCTCTTCTTGCCACTGCTATCCGCTTGACTCTCCACTGACTCTGCACTTTGCCCCCCCACCCTCACTGCCCCATATCCAAACCCTGCGGTCTTGTTTTAAGCTTTTAGGGCTGATGATCAAACAAGCCTCACCGCTTGAACATCTATTGTTGCAATTAAGGAGGTTCACCACAGTAAAAGCTCTGACAAGTTACATGCAACAGCAACCACACCACTGACAGCCTACGGGACAGGCTATTTGTGCAGTAAGTCAATGCAGACAAGGACTGTAAATAAAAAATGTTTCAGGTTCTTGGGTTTTATAAATACATGCTTGAAATTAAATACTTTACCTATGATCAGAATGATTTGTTGGTCGTCTCCCTCTAAAAAAAAGATCCTGTAAAAGAAATCAATTTTATTGTCATTTATCATCATAGTTTTTTGTTTGCTGCCTTTTCAATATTTTCCTTTTCAATATAATAGGCTTTTCTTGATATTGCAATCAAAAAAAATTTTCTACAAACACAAGCATCAAATTTATTGCCTTTATAAATAGAAAAGTTATTTACTGGCATTTAAATTTAATTTAGCACCAGATGATGATAAATGAATGCAAGTTTTCTTAATATAGTATTTCAATAACGAATAAATAACTGTAATAGGCATCAAAACTACATTTTATAATGCTATGAAAATGTGTGAATTTAGTGAGAATTCAGTTTAAATTTTGAATTCACAAATAAATAATTTACGCTCCATTATATTTCATATAATCATATCAATCTGTGCCCAGATTTAATCTCAGAATCACATAATTACGTTTTGAAAAAAAAGCCCACAACCCAACCTCATGCTTCTATGTTTTAAAAACTACAAAGCACAAGCCGTGCGGTTGAAAGTAAAGCAAGCAAACGTGTGCAGGCGAAGGCGCCATGTAGCTGGGCCTCTTCCTGCGTTCTTTTGTTGAAATCTCGCCTAATCTTCGCAAAACTGACCTGCTCGCGTGCCACGAGCTGCACCAAAGTAGGGAAGAAATGGGATGAGCCGTACCTGGAGAGCGCGCCGGTGAGGCTGGCCGTCGCTCCTCCGCAGCGGCACCGAGAGGGCAGCGCTCAAATGGGAGCGCAGCAGCGAGTGTGGAGATATATATTGACTGGGAGCACTGCCCGGAGGCACTACAATACAGCAGACCCCCCCTCCCCAACGCCTCTATCCCACCATCCCACCCCCCATTGTCAAACGTGGTCTCTACCTTGCAGCCAGGATGCAATATAACAACTTAAACAATATTGGCAAAGGTTTGGCTGGTGGTGGCTCCTCGTTATAACGGAGGGTAGAGATGGCATTTGTCCGGGTTATTCTCTTCATTATGAGGTTGCCGGTAACTGACCGGAGTTCAGCCTTCTTATTGCACCAGCACAGTCTTGCTTTTCTGTGCTGACTGCTGAAGTCTAGCTTTCGTTTTCACTCTTTTAAAACGAGGCTTTTTAAGAAAAAGAAAAAAGAAAAAAAAAAGAACATAAGAATAAAAACCTCCTGAAAACCAATTTGTTATTTATAATGTCATGTTTTCAATCAAATTTCACTTGTCAAAGGAAAATATCTCATGATGAGAAACATATGAATATGAGAAAATGCTCATAATAGGATGGTTTCCATCTAGTTATCCATGAGATAACTGGACCTAAAGCAAATGAACTATTTCACTAAGAAACAAACTTTTTTGTTGTAAAAACAAAAGCGAGAAGGGAAAGACTGAAGAAATCAATCTGAAGAATGATAAGAGGAATATTCCTCACGTCTCTAAGATTATTTGACGTCTTGCAATTCTCTCATCTTTCTTTGTGATTTGCATTGCATTACCTCCATGACACATTAGGAAACATTTATTGAACATGTTTTTTTTTTTTTTACAAGGTTTTGTTTTGTTTGTTTTGTTTTTTTTTAGAGTTAATGTGTTGCAGTTAATGAAAATCAAACAAAGCACAAGATAAAACAACTATACAATTTGTCTGATTAGTGCTGGGTTTTTTATTCTATACCAACAGAATTGGGTCCGTGATATTTAAATCAAAATTTAAATCAATTTTTGATCATTTTCTTCTTTCAAATTTGTTGATTTAGAGTTCTGTAATTACAGTAATGGGATTAGAAGAATGCTGTGCATTTCTGTGGTCTGTCTAACGTAGGAGTGTTTGATATAGCTGGGTGATGCAGGTAGAAGTGTGTTTTGAGGTGGCTGGGAGTTCTCTGCTTCACTTCACCTGCATCCCCAACAACAGACAGGCAGTCGGGTGTTGAAGGGTGCAGGGGGAGGGGGGGGGTTGGCATTTGAAGCAGCCTCCCTCAGAAGGAAGTGATTAGTGCAGTGGTACAGGGCACTGGATGGGTTACTGACATGAGCTTCAAGATCATATCCACAGGCAATGAATGACATATGTCTCTTCTGACAGTTCAGACTCACTTCTCTTTAACTCTTACTCTTTCTTTGTCGTCTTCCACTTCACCCGTCCTCTTTATTCATCTCTTTGTCTCCCGCTCACTCCTCTTCTCCTACTCTTCCTACTTCTGTCCTATGTTGTCCTCCTCTAAACCTAACCTCAACTTTTCAATTTCCGCTCCCTCTTTTTCTTCCTCCCTCCAACCCTGGCTTTCTTAGCCTTTGGCGGACTTTGGGTCAACTCCAGGTTCTTCATTTCTCTCCCCTGGCTGGGTGGGAAGCGCGCATGCGAAACCCTTTGAGAAATGTCAGTGTCCATGTGCTGTTAAAGTCGGGGGCCCTTCACAAGCCATTAGGCCCCCTGTCACACCGAGGCACCCGAATGGAGACTGACAGGCCACTCCATAGAGCCTAACCATCTGTACCAAATGTGACAGCAGGGGAAAGAGGATGTCTGGTAAATCAGGAGGAACGACAGGAGAGCACTATGACATGGAGGAGCAAGCAGTGACGGAAGAGAGGCAAGAGAAAGATCCTCTTCTTCTTGAAGCACAGGCACATGGGAGATGATGTCAGTTTTTTTTCCCAGAGAGTAAGAAACTGTTTTTTCTCAAACTACACAGACACTTGGGAGACGGTGTCGGTTTCCTATGTTAAGTGTAAATGTGTTAAGGACTGTGTTGAGGACTGACTCCTTCAGTGCGTCACTTCCATCAGCCTCTTTGTTGTCGGAGCCTGTTCTGGTTTGGGGAGAGGTCGCTGGAATTAGAGATGCCACATGAAGTCGAACATTATTGATGGGACACAACGATCTCTTGCAATGATGTTTTCAAATCTAAATTCTAGCAAAGATCTAAAGATTTCAATAGATAAAAAAAATATGCCATGCTGGATGAAAAAAAGGTTAAATAAAATGTGTTTATAAAAATAACTTAATAAAATATGTGACGTTGTACAGTGTACAGCTACAATGTGAGAGCCACTGGGAATATGAGGGTTTAAAACGTTAAAGTAGATTAATATGTGATGTTACCCCCTGAATGTAATTAATTGTGAAACACAAAAATGCTACTACATTACTTGTAATATATCCACATAGCTTCTAAGTGATTGCTACACAGTACATGTACACAGTAGCTGTGTATGAAAGGGGATATTTTGCAGAGTGTTCACTTGGCCAAGCGGGTTTTTTCTTTAACTTTGTGTTTATGTTTTCTGTTTATTTAAAAAAAAAAAAATTAAGATAGCTGCACCTTACTCCTAAATTAACAGATAAGTTGACACACAGCCCAGCTCCCAAAAACTTTTGCGTGCTCAGTTGGCTTCAAGCTGCAGTGTTTACCTTCACGGGGAAAAGTAGAAATTTGAAGAGGCTGAGTCTTGCAGTGCGAGCACAGAACTCTCCTGGCGAAGTGAGAGAGCTGAGGGTCCTTATGGAGCGGCATCTGGGGAGGCTGACAGGAGCACTCTATTACCACTCAGAGAAACGAACCCGAGGGCTGCAACAACACCGCTACCAGGGAGATCCAGCTGTGCAGATGCCTCCAGACACACACACATAGACACACAGCCAAACCCATGCAAATCGAGGGAAATCTTCAACGCACACGTGCACCCATCATTCGACAGGATGGACTATATGGTGCAATAGAAAGATATATAGTTAGGAATTAACATGACTGAATAGAGACCTCAGACCCAGGCTGAGTCTTCCGCTGTTGCCACTGCCTGTGTTTTAGGCCTGAGGTGGAATAGCTAACAGCTCCTCTCTTAGCCTGCGCTGCTGGGCACATTAACTAAACTCATATCGCTCTCAGCCACTATCAATTATTCACCACCCCGCCTCCCCTCTTTCCCCACGATTTCAAAGGAGAGAACAACTCCAACAGCCATTCTCAGCTTCACTAACACACAGCCACAGTGACAAAACAACCTCATGCCTTTGTTGGCTTCCTTTGGTTTTCTTTAGCACCCAGTGTGTTTTATGACTTCAAGTTATCCTTATAATCTTAATAGTCTTTAACATGCTAATAACTGTCTTACATCATTGTTGCAATAATACACTATATACACACTGTAGGTGCTCCATGTATAATTGAGTTTGGGTTCTTTTTCACAACGTTGGAGCATATATATAAAATTTCTGGTGGTTTTTGCTTTTTCTTCCAGGCACTCCAGCAGTCCTGGAGCAAGTGGAGCTTCAGTATTTTGCTTAAGGACACTTCAGCAGGACAGGGGCTTGCCAACAGAAGCTTGAACCCACGGACAACAGCTTTCTCCCGAACTCAAATTTGAATGGTTATGGTCTTTTAAAAATTGTTAAAGGTGTTAGCGGTGCCTCACATGTACAGTATGCGACTGCTGTGCAAACTGGAAACAAGGGGGAAAAGGTTGAGAAAAGCTCAACTTTGTGCAAACATCCTAAAGCGCCTGCCAGGCAGGAGCAAATCGCAGTCATCTTGATTCCAGCGGAAATGGAAGCACCAAGTTGTTCACTGCTCCACTCCACTACGCAAAGGAGCTTTTTTACACTTTTTTTTTTTTTTACAGTTTTTAAACTTTAGACAAGATGGAGGAAAAGCTGATTGTCACTGTCACGGGCTTCCCAATCCTCTACCACTTGTCTTTAATGAGTTGCAGGGGCATTAAAAAGAAGAACAACATGCTACAACACACCCCCAGAGCTACTGATTCATGAGAGGCAAGATATTGCAGCTACTTTGTATCCATGTGTGAACGCACGTGAGTCTCCGCTGGTTGCCTGGTATTCTCATCGCAACAGGAAGTCACTGCTCCCAGCCAAGAAACAGTCCCACATATAAACCACGTGTTAATTAGTGAGCTTTTGAGGTGCTGGTATCTGGACTTTGTTAACTTCGGACAGAGCAAGACTCCCGCTTACTGAGGCATCATTTTTAAGGGACAGATGTACAACTGGTATCGATCTAATGAGCTATCTCTCAACAAGTTAGTGAATAAATGTATTTCCCAAAACTATTTCTTTAAATGGTTATTGTTGCCTTTAAAGCTATATCAGACCCTCTCTCCAAAAGTCCTGACAAAATAGTCAAGTGTCCTTTTCTGAGGTGAATTGCCCCCACAGTATGTCAGGGAACAGTGCTGGGAGCACACAGTGAGACATTTTCAGCTTCACACTTAAATGAACACACACAATTATACAGAGGAGAGCTTGACAAACACTGGCCTTTTTCCAAGGTGAAAATGCAGCCTTCAAAGTGAGCTGGGTTGATAGCTGAAAAGGGCAGATGTCAACGTTCAGTCAAGACGGGACGTATGAATCGTTGGGTTTTTCTCTGCAGATATCTGCGCCCTTCTCGCGGTCTAAGCATCAGATATGGATGCAGCTTTGATGGGGAATCATTAGGTGAGAAGGGCTTGTTGTTGTTGTCTGTCTCTCAGAGGCAATCATTTGGAATGAGATGCAGCTGATGCCCAACATGCTTATCATCCATATATCTGTGATTGTGATTAGAGGTGGAGTTCACACCAGCGCCTGTGCTGTGAGGTAGCTGACAGGAAGCAGCTGGTGCCTCGGTCGCCCGCTTTTTCACTCATCGTCTCAGTCTCCGCCCCGCATTTTCACCAGCTGCCCCCCACCCCAGACACACCCGCAGGAGGCGGGGTGTCTCTCGCCAAGGCACCTGTGGGTGTCACCTGATGGGGGGAAAAGCAAGTGGAAATGAAAGGAAGCAGCCGATTCTGTCAAAGCACATCAGGACTGCTGTCCATCACGGTGCTGACCTTCAGGGTGTGTGCGTGCGTGTGCATGTGTAAGTCTATCAACAACTGATCCAGTGTGTGTGTATAAGTATGTGCATATTAAGTCACTGACCCACAGGGAGTGTATGTGAGTGTGTGCATATGTTTGTTCATCAATGCAGGGTGTGTGAGACCATGTGTGTACATTAGCGCCTTGATCCCAGTGAGTGAGTGTGTCTGTAAACACATAGACCTTGAGGGTGTGTGTGTGAGTGTGTGTGTGTATCTGTCTATCACAGTGCAGTGATCTGTATGAGATAGCTGCAGTAGCTGGTAGGTCATTGACAACCATCGACTCCTAAAACCGAAGCTCCTGACCTCGCTCAGTATCCTCACTTTGAGTTCTGACAAATTCCCAAAGTGCAAAGTATCCGTTACCCATCAAACATGTCCAGAATCTGGACACTAATGCACAGCAAATGTCCATATGTGTTGGGACCACAGTACCAGCATGTCCTTTTGCCGCGACTAGGGCTTTATTCCCTCAGCAACAGGGGTCAGAGCAGTACCACACTCTTGGGACCAGGGACTAGAGGATGGTGTCAGTCAGTTTCCCAGCTGCAGCCATCCCCCCCATGTACACCCCAAAGCCAGTGGCCCCTCACCTCCCCCTCATCACCATCTCTGGGTTTGACTGAGGATGGGTGTGGGCAGCAGCAGGGAGAGAGAGACAGAGAGAGAGAGGGAGCGAGAGGCTGCACTGTGCTGCTAACTCCTGGAGGACGGCTGTTCGGCTCTGGCTGTCCAAGCGGGAGGAATTGAGGGAGACAGGGACCAAAGCCCGTCAGCTCCATCCCTTAGGGTGCCTTGGCCTCCCAACTACAAGTCCATGTTTTAGCAAACCATATGTTCACCCTCTCCCCCACCCAACCCCCCTCCAAGTCCACCCCCACCCAGTTAGAAAATAAACAAGTCAGGAAGCCATAGCCAGAGGGAAGTCTTGTTTCCCTCTCACTGGCTGTCGTTCTCGTGTATTCTCACTGCCGCTTGTAGACTCTCCTCTCTCACATCCCATGATTTGGAGTTGTGATGCACAGTAGCTGAGTAATGGAGAATGTGTCATATCTTTCTATGTTTTTGTAAAGTGTCTTTGTATTGAGACCCTCCTTTTCCTGTGATTTTTGAATTCTCAACCGAGAAATAAGGACTTTCGTCACCAAGTACTGAAAACAGTCTATAGGTTGGAAATGTAACTTAGATACAGTATGTAAGTGTTGGTGCCAAAACTCAGATATCTTATCATTACGAGTGTCGTTATACTAAACAAGACTAACAAGACTAAGCCATGGTAGTGCCCCTTTGAGGATGTACTTAGGCACAGCGATGCTTTGAGCTAAATGATAATGTCATCAGGCTAAAATCCTGATGTTCGGCAGGTATCATTATCACCATCTTAGTTTAGCATGTTAGTATGTTAACATTTGATAATTTGCACTAAGCACAAAGTACAGCTGAGGTTGATGTTGTTTTGCCGGTTTTTGGTCATAAAACAAAATACTGGACAAACAAAGAGAAAACATGCTGCTGGTGCTAGAGGAAAAGTCAGGGGATCATAAATTAGTTCGGATTTATTCTCTGGGCACCACGGATATTTACCAACTTGACCAAATTTCATGGCGTTGAATTTCAGCAGTTGCTGAGATATTTCAGTCTGGGCCAGACTGGTGGACCGACCAACCCACATCCCCAGACCCATGCTGCTAGTATGGCTAAAAATTTTGAACCAAACCCAGCTGTAGTATGTCCTCTTAGATGTGACATATCATGCATTGTAACTCTTTTGCTTTTTTATGCATTAGAAATAATGCTAATCTGATAACGGAACCGTTGCTCTCTCACTTACAATAAACTTCAACGATCCATTCCGTATTTTTAATTCAAAATGAACCAAGTTGTCTGGTTCTGTTTTCCAGGGGATGAATGAAAGACTGTCCAAACAGATGGGCAGTGTGTGTACAAGGTCCGCAGAGTCAGTCAGTCCTCCCTTTGGGCAGAGAAATTTTCCAGAGATGGACAGCTGTGCCCAGGGCAGGGCATATAGGAAGTGAAATAACACACAGCATTTATGGCTCCCTCAGGGTCTTGCAACTCAGTGACCTGGCCATCCTGCAGCAGACAGACAGACAGTTGGCTGTCCAAAGTTTTTCACAAGGTCAGCCACCATTCATCCCAGTTTTAGGTTTACAAGATGACTTGGCAAGCAGATTATTGTTTTGTTCGACAGAATTGTACTGCTCATTTCTCACTTACTGTGCTGAACGTAGAGTAATGGAACTCGAGGTTTCCGTGACATGTTCTTGTATTATGTCCGACTATCTATTTCACATCTTTGCCTGTAAAACGTTCACGTTCAAGCCTATTTGTGTAGCACCATTCCTTTTTGACATTTTTCCCTTATAGGAGAGTTCACAATAGAGATACAGACAGAAAAGACAAGAAAAAGGGGATGGGGGATGATATGCCACAAAGGTCCCCGTTCAGAATCGAACCGCAGATGTTACAATTATACGGTACACAAATGCCAGGACGCTCCATGTATTAAACCAAGCACACAGCAACAGAAAAGAAGGAAGAAGAAAGAAGAAAACAAGCACTTAAAACAGCATAGCGACAAACAAAAGAGACAAAAAAAAAAAGTAATATACTATAATGTTGATCGGCTATGAATAGCTTTAGTCCAGTGCACATACTGGTCTATAGACCATCTCTATGTAATGTTGCACATAAGCTGTGAGTTTACCTGGTCTAATATTGCAGTAATTCAAGTGTGATTTTGGATTAGAACAAGCCTGGCTGATCTTGTGGAATTTTGACATCCTGATCACATCTGTATAGATTTTGTCCTCATTGCTTTTGTCAGGGGCTTGGTAACTCCCACACACACACACACACACACACACACATACACATACTCACAAACATGGACAGGCATAGTGACATGACAGCCTGCCTCACTGACTGGTCCATTGAGTCATCAGTGACCTTCCGTGGGATTGGAGTTGCCAGGCCAATTGACCAAATCACTGATCTTTAAAAGCAGCTCTGTGGTGGGGGTGGGGTGGGGGTGGGTACCACTAAACACACACACATTGACACACACGCACCCACACACACTCCATCCACCTCACTTTCTAATCAAGGAGCGGGCAGGCAGGACTCTGGGTCGCCACAGCGACACTAACAAGAGGCGACAGCTCCTCAGCGCTCGGGGCAACGACCAGCTCGGCTGTCGAGACCACGGAGAGAGTCCGCCAGGCACGCACTGAGGCAAGGTTTGCTGTTTTGGGAGGAGGAGGAGGAGTAAGAGGAGAGATGGAGGAGGGGAAGGGGAGGACAGGGAGCGAGCTGGTGGTGTAGATGCATGGGGAGTTAATGAGGAAGCATGAATCTGGGACTTGATACACGCTGACTTCCTCTTTTGATGCAGTCACTCACTCACTGTCTTTGAGTGCACATGTACACATTTTTTACACAGTTTACAATTTTGAATAGAAAGACACACAAGTCGACACACAAACACAAGCAGAAACACACACGCAAGCACAGAAATTTTGAACTGACGTGCACCCTCACCAAGCCATCCAGCCCTGGGGCCTACTCAGAGAGTGCTGTTTCCCCCTCCTGCCCCACCCCCCCCACCCCCCCATCTCCTCTGGAACACAGTTTAACTTCTGTCATTTAGATGAAGCAAGTGAGTCAGTCTTGCAGTGGCGAGAGGATGTGACAGGCCGGTAATGGACAGGACAAAGAGGGGATTTATGAAGTATTAGTAAACCTTAATAATTCACCACACGAAAGACCCCGGGAGTCCCCCAACCAACCCCCTGTCTCTGTCTCTCATCCCAGCTCTGACATCCTTTGGATCGCTTTCTCTCTCTGTCACAGCACCTGCTAACAGTCAAAGTCAAAGACAAGAAATCCAGAATGATCTCAGCTGACTGACAATATCATGTAGGACATTTTTTCTTTAATCTCTTGACCTTGCAATTGACAGAAAACCACAGGAAATCTAATATAATAAATATTCTTCAAAAGTGACATTTAAAATTTCATTAATCATATTGTTCCGATAGGTATTGAATTATGCTTCTCAATGAGAACTCAGGCTGGATGAGTTCTGACAGTAGTTGAGAAAAGAGTCTCACCACAAAGTGCATTTAGTAGCTGTAGCTGGAGTTTTCAATCGATCTTCATCAGCAGATGAAGTTTACCCCATGATTTGTACGGATTTGTAGATGTTGAAATTTTCTTTTTTTTTAAGTTCTTTTACAAAATGGTTTCCACTGATCTAATGTTTACTCCTAGGTATTGTGATGTGCCAAAAACGAAAAAACACTCCTATTCCTCTGCAGACAACACCAAGCTGTGAGCCACACAATAATAGTAAAAAATCTAAAAAATATTTGAATCAAATAATCAAAGAGCTTTCGATATGAGTGCTCAAGGGAAGGGGAGTCCCATTCACATCTGAATATTAAACAAGACTTAAACCACTGTGTGGTTTACAGCCACACAGTGGCTGTGAGTAGGCACAGCGGTGCTTAGCACTAAATTAGCATTGCCAACATGCTGACAATGACAATGGTACCATACTAATGTTTAGCAGGTATTATGTTTCCCATGTGCCCCGTTGTAGCTTGGTGTGTTGGCATGCTAAACTTTGCTAATTAGCATTAAACACAAAATAGAGCTGAGGCTGATGTGACTGTCATTAGTTTTTTCACTTATTTAGTCATGAACCAAAATGTTGGACAATTTGAAACTTTGACCTGATGGTGGCGCTAGATGAAGAGGGATCCCCAAAGTGATTACAGGTCAACCTGAGGGGGGCATAATCGTCTGTACCTAATTTCATGGCAATCAATGCAATAGCTGTCACAACTTTTCACCAAAAAACAGAAATGCCAACCTCATGGTGGCACTAAAGAAAAAGTCGGGGGTTCACCAAAGTCAATAGGCTTCATCCTCAGGGAAACATCGATGTCGGTACAAAGTTTCATGGCAGTTCATGCAATAGTTGCAGGGATATTTTAGTCTGGACCAAAGTGGTGGACTGAAGGGTTGGACTAATAGACTGACAGCTTGACTTTGAAATCCCTGTAGCCAGGTGCTAGTGTGGCTAAGAAAGTCTAAAATATTTATATGAGTTTATGTGAGCACATATGAGTCTGAAGGGGACAGGAGGAGCAGGCATTCATATCTGTAGATTAAAAAATGAGGTCATGAGCAAGTGGTAACTTCACTGTCATGATTCGGTCTCCTCTCTCACCTGTCTGGGAAGCAAACAAAAGAAGAACAATAGTCACGGTCTCAAATTTGGCGTTCCTACTCCGTCCAATTAACCCTGATCAGAGTTTAGCAGGTCACAATCGGTCAGACAGGATGCCTAAAGGGGAAACACACACACAGATATCCCTACACACAAATCTCCATCGCAGCTGCTCCAACGTGGGTCCATCACCAAACAAGCAGCGTGGAGTTAATTCCCTCTCTCAGCAGCCATCTCTGAGACGACTGCAGTCATGGCTGTGAGTGGCAGGCATAGTCATTAGATCCCTAGATACCCCCACTGGCTGCTCTTTTTACCCTCTTTTGTGTGTGTGTGTGTGTGTGTGTGTGTGTGTGTGTGTGTGTGTGTGTGTGTGTGTGTGTGTGTGTGTGTGTGTGAGTGTGTGTGTTTGTGTGCGTGTGTGTGCTGAGTGGTGGTAGTGGGGGGATTACAGGAGAGCAGTGATGGGTGTCAGTGCCGAGGCCGGGTCCAGCCTGCTGTGGCCTGGTGTGACAGCACTGCTGCCTGACCACCCCACCCCTGACCCCCTCTCTCCTGCCTGCATCGCCCCGAGAGACATGGAGGGTGATGGGGACTGGCACCGCAGGGGCCTCCCTGGCTGGTGCCTTTGCTGGTGGTCTCCGTGGCCTATTAGTGTCTTGCTATGGGCCTGTCAGACTGACAAAACAGGGGCCTGTCAAATTAAGTAGGGGCTGAATATCGGAGATATGTATTCAAACGAACCAAGGGGAGATGGCGGTGGGGAGGGGTGAAGAGAACCAGGATGAGGAAACCACCGGTGCTAATGTCGACACTAAGTGAGAGTGACAGGTTGAGAGCTGATCGGATGGGTAAGGACGGAAAGGGAGAAAAAGAGAGAGAGAAACAGTAACAGTAGTTGATAATGGTGGTGTGGTTGTCCTGAGGAGACTTATTAAGTGCCAGTCCAGACAGAGCCAGACAGCCACCATTCCCAAGGATCTGAACGCAGGCAAACTGCTCCAAGTTTGGCCCGAACAGCTTGGAGTTACAAGCACTTGCACTTAATGAGATCAGACTGATGAGCTCTGTGTGCAGGTGTGTTTCTCTGTATATGCACCAATGAAGCATCCAAAACCCCAAAAGTATTTACTCGAACAATAACTGTTTCCTCTGTTGGCCGGTACCTGTACCCAAGGCTCTGCTGACTTTTTCTGTAAGACATGCGCATAAAAAAAACAAGCATTTATCCGGGCACCGAAGGCATCTTGCACAGTATGTTCATATCATTGCATCGTGACGTACACTTTTTGTCTCTTCACTGTTTGTGTTGCTTCACCTCTCGAGACACATTGGCTCGCCGTGCTTCGGGCCAGGCCATTATGAAGCCATACACAATGTACTTGCAATAAATCTCAACAATATTGTGAGAGTGTTACAAAAACAGCTCAGCTCAGTCACCGCGTGTGGCGTTATCCAGCGACACTGAGAGTTACTGTTTTCAGCTCTGAGAAACACGCTGGTACACAGGAGCAGGTGAAAGATCAGCAGCTGACCAAGCCCTGTGTGAGCGCACGTGTGTGTATATTAAGAGGGGAGCTATGGCAGGGCCTGTGTGTTCCGGGGGAGAGCTGCGACTCTCCTTCTCATGTCGCTGCGCGTTGCTGAGACTGAGAGGCTGATGCACAGTGGCAGCTCCCCCCTCGCAGCCACAGGCCCGCCCAGAGCCACTGCAGATGATAGTTTTAATTGCTTTCAATCTTTCAGGCTAGTCCCTGCCCAGTGGCGCAGAGTGCTTGTGTGGGTTTGTGCATGTGTGAGATGGTGTTTTTCTCTGTGTTTCTGTGTGTCTATACACATATGTGGTGTGTGTTTGATGGATGTGTTTGTCCATTATGAGAGGAAAATTAACAGAGAATTAAGGCCTCGCAGTGATACATCTGATGCACACTTCTGCAGAAGAAGACTGAGCAAAACATATGTTTATCAGACTGCCATGTAAGCGAATGCACAAAAAAGGTGAAAGAGTGGATGATTAAATAGATCCCCCCTTTCCATAAAGGTTACGTGCATTTATAAATAATAAAGTTCAGGGTTTTCATGCAAAGACCTCAAAACACGCACTCACATCCTTAAAAGCATTTGAAACGTGGTGAACTACAAAACCAAATGATCAATAATTCAGAGCGAATGTCGAGATGGCATAACAGATCACAGAAAACAGCTTGCAATTAAAATGACAGTCATTTATTCCATATGTGTGAATTAAATCATTTCCTTACTACTTTCTTTTTGTCATGGCGTGTGCACCCTTTTGTGGTGGAGGGAGACTGGTGGTGGCAGATCGTCCAAAATGACGCAGCCACAACAACTGTGAACTACTCTTAACTTATCTATGAAAAAAATGTATGAACATTTTTATCTTACATGCAGTATATATATATACAGTCTTGTAGTCCTTGATGGCCAGCAGAAAAGTTCACTCGTTCAGGTTCATCTTACTGGGTACAATATGGTTTTACACTGCACACAACCAACCAGTGGCAACAAACAAGAAGCAAAAAAACATGTTGGCTAGACTGTAAGATATACAGTACTTTATATGTATATACTGTACATAAACTTTCACTCTACAAAGATTCAATTCACCTTTTCTTTTTGCTTCAGTTCTTATTACGTCTCTCTTTATTATATTACAATCAATTACAATCAATTATATACAGTACGTATGTGAATGTTTTTTGTGTACACATCATTTAACAACTGTATTGAATGTGCAAACCAAAAAAATGGTGCATAGTTCAACATTTTATTGCATGTTTATATATATATTTGTTTTTTATCTATCAATCTATCTCTCTGCAAATATATTCATGGACATTTTACTGTAAATTACTAAGATTTCTTCTGTCATCACAATTTTTTATGCGTTATTCCTGCATTATTTCTAAAGTTATCAGTACTAACAATTAAAGCTTATTCAAATTATGTCACCGAAATAAATTACAGTAATAACCAGGAAACCAGGGACTAAAGGTTTAATTTTACATTATATAAGACTGCAGAAATTTTTTTCTTTTTTTTTCTTTTTTTTTTTTTTTTAAATCTGTCCAAGCAAAAATGTAGGGAACATTTTGTGTGGTTGAGAAAAGATTGAGTACTGAGTGGAGGTAAAACATGTTCAGGCTTTAATCTGTTGAATTGCTGCGTCTTCTCCCATTCATTTCCAATTTCCATGTAATTCTTTATTATAAAATCCAGACTGTGTTTCTTAAATTTGATGTCTTTGATGTCTGACATTTTTTTAAGTGCACGAGAGATTAATCACATTCTGTCTTTTGGAAATTAAAATGACACAAAGGAGAATGAGAAAAACAAACAATTGACGTTGATTGTTTGAACTTGAAAAATAACAAGGTTCATGTTCAAATTTACGAGACCAAATCTCTCAGCTGACCTAAAATCAATTGTCTCTGAACAGCTTCAGAATATTCCCCCCATGAAACCACAGTACATTCTCCACTGACCTACTGCTGGAAACATGCAATCCATTTACACTGGGGCACATGTAC
The DNA here is from genome assembly GCF_016859285.1 of Xiphias gladius. Lineage (NCBI taxonomy): Eukaryota > Metazoa > Chordata > Actinopteri > Istiophoriformes > Xiphiidae > Xiphias > Xiphias gladius. The sequence goes on from NC_053408.1 coordinate 13,749,723, forward strand.
AACAACCCCTTTCCTCCCTGGCTTTCTTTTCACATCTACACAGACACACACACTCGCTTATACACACACAGAACCACACACACACACATCTGGCCGGGGGGTAAATTAACAAACATTCCCACAGAGGCTAATCTCCATCCATTTAGGGGGCTGTAATATTTAATCAGGAGGCCCTGGACCGTCTCCCAGCGCCACACGCTGTGGCACGGCTCATATGTTCAGAGGAGAGGCCAGCCCAGGGGCGATGGAGGGGAATTCACTGCTAAAAGCCACAATGCATTTAACCACAGAGACTCTCACTCTCTTTTACGCTCTGATCCTGCGTTCTTTTGGGGTGGAGGAGGTAAGAAAACAGTGAGATGGGTTAGTAATAGAATTGTAGGTTTAGTAATTCTGGTTGCAATTTGGAATTTTAGTGTCTTTGTTATATGTGGTGCCGACAGTACACGGTGTTAGGATAAGTTCTTCACTTTTGATTTCCGTGTTTGCCAAACAATAATCCCCTGCGCTGTAATAATACAATGCAAAGCCACTTCTAATTGTGTCGCAGTATTATACATTTAACATGGAAATAATCCCTTCTTTATGAATTCACCACATCCCATCATTCTACATTACATCCAAAACAAGAGGTATTTGCAGGGGACACTTGGCAATGTAATTAAGGCAATTACTGCAACTGATGATATTTTTTATTATCAGTTCATTATCAGATATTACCTATTGATTGATTGACTGGTTTACGGTTTAATCTATGTGTTGTCAAAAAAAAGAATGCACTGTACATTTTAAAACCTAAAGAAATGCATATCACAACGATATAAATCTAAGAAAAAAGCTTATTTCAAATTTCAAAAGGTGGAACTGTTGAAAATTTGGTATTTTTCCTCAATAAAGGATTTAAACAATTAATTAAATATCAAAAATTAAATTAAATCAATTGAAAGGGGCACTAGTGATTTGAATTGCACTTTCACAAAGTTTCGGGGAGCCACAAGAGACAGATTTGAAAAAGAAAAGTCAAAATTAATGCAGCAGATGCCGAGATATTTTGACTTTTAGTCCCCAGTGTGAGTAAACCTCCAAAAATGCTGGATCCTACACTTCCCATAATTCAGTGGTGTCTTTTTGATTAGACCCTCTCTGCTCGGTAAACACATCTTTCAAACTCCACAAACCAGTTGTAACACAGACTTTCTGCTACAAATCTGAAGTCAGGGATCCACGTAAAATTGTGGAAAAAGGCTTCCTAAAATGGCCAGTGACAATACAAAGAAAAAAAAGAAGGGGGGCAGTCGAATGCAGAAAAAATGTGGGAGCTTAATCCAGAGTAGTTGCAGGTGTCTTTTTTGTGTTCTTTGTGCCATTTAGTGCCTGTATTTTTGCACATATTTAGCATAATAAGTATTCTCAATTTTGTGCGTTGGATGGCTTGCTTTCTTTTTACTTTGTAAAAATTTGAAGTTGCCAAGTCCAGGGCAGGAATTTTTTCAGACATGACAAAGCTCCCCCAGAGTACCCCTAATGAGTAGTAAACTGACTTCACTTGTAAAATTTGTGTACTGCTCCTTTAATTTCTTGTTAGTTGAGGAATCAGCTAATTGAGTAATCGTCTTAGCACTAAATGTACTGCAACGAAACCTTTAAAATTACTTTTCATATGTCATAAAGGTATTATTTATTACAGGGCTGTTGTTTTATCAGGTATTCCTCTTACTCTGTCCGACCCCTGCACACACACATTGTTTCAGCACTAGTCTTCCTGACACGGGACATGCAGTGCAGTGTGATCAGAGATAGACGGTGCGCTGTTAGCCGCCCTGCCTGGAGGTATCACACCGGACAGAGCCAAATGCTCTCACACTCACACACAGTAAAGGTCAGGTCTCGCACCATCAGTGTGAAAAGCCTGCACTGAAAAGGGTACAGTCCATCTGTTTTTAACAGTTCAGGACTGCTGATGCTTGTGTGTGTGTGTGCATCTGTATGTACACTACATGCAGCGTGGGCTTGACCTGACTCGCAGCGGAAAATTTGGCGTCTGCTGTGATTTTGTGTTTCATAAACATAACATTAGCGTTCCTAAGCGTTGAGTGATAAAGGTGTCATGTGTGTGGCGGTTGTAATGCTTGCTCCCTGATTCAGACTGACTCTAATGGGAGGGCCTGGTGAATTTTTCATACAGCCCAGAGGGGGAGGATGATTGACCATACTGGCAGATTACAACCTCTAAGAGAGAGAAAGAATGAGAGCAGTAGGGTGAAGGAGTAACCTGACATTCAGGTCGTAGCTTCACCCTCCATCAGGCTTTTGGTGAACATCTGCTAAGAAAAGATTAATTGGACCAAACTTGAATTGATGTTAGGGTCATGAGATTTTTTAATCACGTCCCCCTGAAAGTGCAAGTTTAACTAAATATTTTTTTTCTAAAATAACAACATAACAACATACAGCAAAATAATAAAAGAAATATGTGGAACAAGACTGTTTTAGAAATCTTTTTGAGCTCTTGTGTGATTTATAATAAATCAAAGATGGTCATGTGAGCCAGCAAACTGTAATCCTTCTGACAGGTAACTTTAAACAGTGAATTTCTTGAGGTTCAGTGAAGTTTCTGTGGTGACAGAAGTGTTTCCAGAAAAGCTTTTATGACTCAATTGTAAGGGAAAAAAAGGAAACGGTCTTCACTTCACACTACTGTGTCTGTATATGTCTTCACTTTGTAAATGCACTGATTCCCATATGTCGATGTTTAACATATGTAGGTTTTCTACATTGTTTTTGATTAATCTATGATCATCTATCTTGTACTAAATCTAATAAACAAGAGCAACTTCGTCCTGATGATCCTTTGTGGGCCTCATGAACAAAAGAGAACGAATAATGCCCAAGATCTCGATTTAATGGGCTGAAATTTCTGCAAGAAAGCTCTAAAAAAATTATCCATCTGTTCAATGCACACATGCCACAGCTTAGTCAGATAGCTCGTAGCACTGTCTTGCGTATGCAAATATGTTTTGCCTGGAAATCTATTTGGAGTTGCTCGAAGGAATCCAGAACGGCCCTCCTTCTGTCTCCCCTCGCTGGCTCACGCGGGGCTCCCTCTTGCCGTCTATCTCCTCTCGCGTGGAAAACGTTTTCACCAGCTCCACACGCATGGACATACAGTCAGTGGCATCGCCTTACCTCAGACAGCTTAGAGCACCACGGGCCAATATGCAGATCATCTCACAGGCCCACACTGGCGGCCCTGTCCGCAAGCAGGACAAGGAGCCCTGCAAGTGTTTGCTCAGTTGGATAATACATGCAATACAGGGACACAGAGGGAATAATTATCCACTCTGTGAAGAGGCTACTGATTGCATCTTTCTGTTAAGGACTTGAAGTCCTTCTTTGGTGCAGAGGCAGTGGAGTGTGTGGCCCCAAAATACAACCTGTCTGCGAAAAAAAAGTCAATCGTCATGAAATGAAAAGGTTTCAAGTGTTTATACAACAAAAATATAATTTTATCCACTATTTACTTTCTACAGGATGTTAGTCTATTTATTTGTAAGGTGTCATATGATTGACAGAATACAACTTTTAATTCTTTGTAAATTTAAATTATTGATACATAAGAAGGACTCAATAAAGTTAAACATTTATAGAGTACATAGAACTGTTTGCATGTATACAGTATGTACGTATCAAGAATCAGTAACCCTTTTGGGCGGAGATGCAGAAAGAAGGAAATAACAGACCGTTTGTGTGTGTGTGTGTGTACTTGTGTGTGTGTGAGGTTGTGGATGTGTGTGTGTGTGTGTGTGTGTGTGTGTGTGTGTGTGTGTGTGTGTGTGTGTGTGTGTGTGTGTGTGTGTGTGTGTGTGTGTACCAGAGGGCTGAGAAGCCAAGCTTGGGCAGATGGTCCACAAAGGTGTTACCACACAGTGAGTGGGCACTGCGATTGATGCATTCCAACATCCAAGAAGGTGGAACATTTGGCTGCTGACCCGCAGTCAGAACTCATTGGCCCTGCCTTCGCCTTATTTAGCTGCTGCGAGAGAGCCAACGGGTGATTTGGTCGGAATAAACACACACTCGGAACGCAGCACTTTCCCACCCTCAAGGGAGCCTGCACGGGCTGTGTGCTGGAAACTTCCTCCCTCGCCTCGGCAAGGAGGTCACAATGGCGGTGCAGTGCAGGGAGGATGAGTGCACAGAGCCATGGAAGACGAACAGAGACGACACACGGGAACTTAGGGTTACTATGTTACACTTGGATGGAGAAGATCTGACCTTGGGCTTATTCTGAGGGGCCTTTGTTAGAGAACCAACTCCATATGACTTGATTTCTGTCAGAAACATGTAACACATCCATCTTCTTATGTTTCTTTGTCATGGTTATCTCAAGAACAGTGGACAAATAATAAATATGGAGACAAAGGCCCATAAGGAAGTAGCGCAGAAGCTCCAGGTGATAGCTTGTCTTACATTCCAGTTCAAAAATGGTCTTTTGAAAAATCACATTTTATCAGTGGAGCACAGGAGTCAAAAAATCAATGAAAATTACAATGTGCATCCAAGAAACAGCTGGTTAAGTCAAAACTAATTTGTGTTTTCTGAGTAAAATTTTGATTGATGGAAAAGTGGAAGCTTAGTGTCCCCTTCCCCCTTCCAGCCAAATGAGTGAAATTCTTTTTAAAAATATTCTACGATTAAAATACAATAAACAATAAAATAAATCTAAATACTCCCCTGTTGGGATTATGTATACAAATTATTATTTCTTTGAAATGTGTCAAAAAACAAAAAATTATTAAAAAGAAGCTGCTAGAGTTCAAAGACGAAATATTCTCTTTAATTACAAACATTATTAGTTATGCACATGGCAAGATTTTATTTCAGACCCAAAAGCGTTCTTACATCAGTTGAAACATGGAAAATTCATGAGTGGGTACAGTAACCGAAGGCAACATTATGGCAATGGATTTTAAACATGATAATTGCTATTTGTCTCTCAGTGCAGTTAAATCATTAAGTCTACTGTAGAAATAATGCATCCCCAAGTTTGCTGTTTTAATATCTCATTCATATTTTTATCATCAATATCACTGGGCAAACAGCCTGCAAAAACAAATGCTGACAATTTGTCATTGCATGATAGGAGCTTTTTGAAATAGGCTTGTTTTTGTTACAGTATGGTAATTTGTAACCACATTTTTTTTTTCTCCAAACAGAATTTTAAACTGATAGTTGCATTGCAGTTGTCAATAAATATGTGTCATCTGAAGTCTGCTGTGTTTTGCTGCTAAATGCGCTACAGTTTCAATGGTAATACAAGCTGATGTCTTAGCTATTTGACATTTTCAAATGTTTCATTTGACATCACCTGCGAATTCTTAACCGTCTGCCAATTAAAACATTTTTTTTTGGCCTCAGTTAATAAGCATGAGTATATGCAACATCACATCAGTATAAACACGCATTGTATGATAAAGCTCCGTTTGACACGATTTTGTGTTTGATGTGGACTAGTGCAGACTGCCACCCTATGGATGCACCTGGCACATCAACATTGTGTGTTTGAGCTTTACCAGTCCGCTCTCACACCGATCAAAGGACTGAGCTTTGAGATACGAAGCAGACTAGCATGACTTTAAAAAATGCAGACATTAGGGGAATAACTAAGATCATAAACTGAGTTACCACATAGCAAAAAATGTGAGTGATGCATTAAGATGCATAACAACTGACAACTGACTTCTGTGCACAACAAAGTACTGGCTTTTGTTACCAATGTATTTAGCAGCTGAAAATAGTTAAAGGCTACTATGTAGTTACAGGAGATGCTGACTGTCCCAAACACTCCTGCTTTCTACTGTTGGTCTTTTTGGAAGAACAGTTGAAGGCTCCTAACATAAAACAACACTGAATCTAAGAAAGACAATCACACACATCAGTATCGGTCCAAAACAGATCTCTAAGGCCTCATCCTCCTCTGCAATCAACTCCACACCGAGTCAGTCATCATCCACTACCAGCACGTTCCCATTCAGCTCATACTCGATAGTGGCCCAGTCAAAGATGTTTCCCTTGGGGACCTTGTGTCCATAATGCCAGGCCTGGATCATACTCCTAGACAGCACAAAGTCCCACATATTCAGATCGGTCACCTCCCCTACAAAGCTCTGTGCGGCCTCTAAACCCCCCAGGTGCTTGTCTGGGTCCTGCCCCAGGAGGACGGTGCCTTTCGGGCGGGTGCTGTGCCCAGCTTTGTAGACCTGGTAGGTGCTGCGCTTCCCTTCCACCCAAAAGGCGGCGAGGCCGGTGCGAGACTCCCAGGTGAGGCAGAGGCTGGTGCGGAAGGTGGTGAGGGACGGCAGGTGAAAGGAGACACCGTCCCCACTCATGTAAAAGGCGATGCGCCCGTCCTTCTCACGCCACACGTTCAGTTCGTCATAGTCAGCTGTGCGGTAGGCGAACAGGATGATCTGCCGTTCTTCCGGCAGCTCAGTGGCCACGCGCATGCAGAGTGTGAAGGCTCTCAGTCCCATCTCCTTCTGCGGGATCAGGGCCACAAAGCTGAAGTCCGTCTCATAAGGGAAGACCAGGACTTTGTCAGTCAGACCCACTGTAGCAACACAGACAAGAAAGACACCATTAATAAGATACCAAATCTTTATCAGTGTGTGAAAAACATACACTTTTGAAAATAAAACATGTGCACAAACCCAAGTAAATTTAACATTTTTTGACTGATATATTGTTCTTGAAACCCTACCTTGTGTGTCTAGGGAGAGACTCAAAGGCAGTCCAAAGACACTAACTAGAACCACAGCAAACCTCTGCAAACACACACAGAACATCCATGATCAGCAATCATCTAACATCAGCCCCCAAAGTGATATCGATTATTGAACACTTCAGTCACATCAAAGATCAAATTAAGTAAAAAGTTACAAGAGGAAACATCTTTTCTTACCATTTTGATGTTGTTTTGTTGTTCGATGATGTTGCTAACTCAGTCCCACTTGCTAATGACCCGGTCAGTCCTCTTCCCTCCTGGCACAGGGCACAACGTCAGCTCTTTAACGGATGCTCTGACAATAGGTCTGGTGTGTGAGGGCTGAGTGACACTGTCGTGTGCATGTGACTCATGCACACACACACACTCTTTCACCTATGTGTGCGCGTCCCGATCACACGACAGACCAGCCTGGGGCATTAACGTTTAATCCATGGCAGAGATTTCTGCAGTGTTTGTAATTAACAGCCTGTCAACATATCTGTCACTGAGATTATTGATGGAAAAAAAAATATGAATGGAGGCAAAGCTTTCATGACTGACATTTGAAAAAAGAAAAGAAAAAAAATTTCAGCGACAACATGCCTTACCAGAAACAATATTTTTGGTTATTCAGGAAAACGCTGGGAAGAGTTTTCACTGGAGTTAATTGAAAGAACAGTCCCTGACAGACATAGTCCTTACCTATTTAAGAGTCAGCAGGGACTGTAAAACATATAGTTCCTGGATTTTTGAGGCTGATATTAATAATGTAGATATTTATTTTAAAATTTGCTAATGCTGTATCAGCTGATATTTTCACATAAATTCATGAATAAGAATTGTGGGCTGAGTGGGATAATTTAACAGCTGAAAAATAGGCTGTTTTCTGGTGGGCAAACTACATATGATATATGATGGTGACACTATGTTACCTATTCCTTAACATACACATGCCAATACCAAAATATCTGTGATGAGCTAATACCAGCCAATATATCTATAATCTATACTTATAATAATGTAGCTGAGCACGACCAATAAATCACCCAGGCTCAGCTGCAGAGGTCAAGTCAAGTCTGCTTTAACGCTGATCTGAAAGTCAAAATTTATGAGTTTTCAAAAGAAACATATGGTAGCTTAAAGGCGCATTAAGAGGCTAGATGGTTGCTGGCTGAGAAGCAGACACTGGGAAAAAATATGGAATATGGCAGGAAAACTGAATGAGCACTAAGGAACAGTGGACACAAGAAGACCCATTTCACTGCTGCCTCGAAAACAGTTAATGGGACTTTTTGTTTGTACCAAACTATCGATTCAAAAAAATAAAGTCAGATGTCTCAGATTCTAAACAAAACAAAAAAAAGAGGTTTACCAAAATTAGAATTTATAAAATGTAAATTGTACTGCAAAGCTGTTATTTTGTTAGGTAGTGCAGCTTAAATATTTATGCTGGAAACAACTTGATTCCTCTTAATAGATTTCCAATGAGCAGCAGAGTTGCCATCATACTTGGTAGCTCTTTAATGATAATCTAATGTCAGAAACACCACAACAAACTCAAAGTTCATGGTTTAATTGGGACAAATGAAAACTGAACTTTATGTTATGAACATATCTACATTTAATACAGTTTCCCAAGCTCTAGGATTTCTCAAGAAAAAAAAAAAAAAAGAACCCTATTTTGTCAAGAAATAAAATCTGAGATACACAAGCAAATTATTTACACTGCCTGCACCCCAACAGGAACCACCGACAGGCCTAATTCACCGTAGACACACATTCAGCATAAAAACCTGTAAACTGATAGCATGGAACTGAAAATGTGTTTTACAGAGAATGCCGGCGAACCAGCATGCAAAGAACTTGGACTGAGGTATGGATGAGACAAGATGGTCGCAACTCTTCCAGCATTTCTAACAGAGGAGGTTGGTACAGTGATGCTAGTGAACCTCAAATCCTTGTAACAGGATATTCCAAATCTTGTAGTTACTTTCACACTGATGACTTGTTTTCATATGCCGTTGCAATCATTTTCATTATAACTCTGACACTGGGAGGAGAAGGTGCACAAAAAACAGCAAAAGGATGAGGAAAATGACAACCCTCCTCTTGTTTTTGCAAAGGAAAAGAAAATTCACTTCATGCCTGATGTGAGCGTTTACTGTCAGTCCAGGCAAACAGCACAAACCAAACACAATGTCCGAGCACATTTTTGTTTCTATGAACGACACAGGCAGCACAGACCATTCTTCAAAGCAGATTTTAGCATTAACCCGAACAGTTGATGTCAGCTATCAAAATTCAAACATTTCAACATTTTCAATTAATATCCAGCAATGTGAAAACTTTGGAGCAGTCATTTCCATTCATTTTCTGTATCCAGTTCAAGGCTGCTTTTCATGAAAACCTTACATTGTCTTGATAAAAAACATTTTGAATTACTGCACGTCAAACCCTAGAGTACATTATGCATACATTCAACTTATTTCAATTGTCTGTAATGGGGTGTGATTGATATGCAAAGAAAAAAAACAATCTACTCAAAGTCTTACAGTATGGCGACATGGGTAGGTATGTATGGAGCGCCACAGTCATGCCAGTTGACTCACACCAGGTTAAAACGCTCAGTGACACACTTATCATTGACTATTTTTAAGTTATCATCATGTAAAACTTGCATACAAACTAGTCACCCTTTTGAGAATAGGGTTTTGGCATTTTAGTTACCACTTCAGCAAAAGTACGCTAAGAAGTCCACAAATGCTCCATTCTTAAAAGAAAAACATGACTACGAAATACTGGAGTAAATGCCAAATAAAAGGCCAATGTCTTAATGATTTCTGCCACCAAAATGTTTTGTTTTTTTATATTGGTGGTATCCGTGAAGCACTGGAGTGCAATGCTGATGCTTTCCAAGGATTGTGGCACTCAGAGAAAGAGAAAGAGGGAGACAGAGTAGGGAGGGAACAAGAAGAGACCTGAGAACGTGGCCCCTTATTTGGAGTAAAGAAAAGAGTCAGGCTTGAAAGACTAGAAATAGCATGACTGAGAGGAATGGGAAGTTAAGGGAGGAAGTATAGAAAAAGCAGGATGAAAAGGTGCTTTTAAAGGGAGCAGCAGGCCATTAACACCGAGCCTCAGAAAGTTGGAGCATGAAGTTTTACAGCAAAGATAAAATGTGGGAAGGAGAGGCAGACTGAGATACACGGCTCCCATCTGGTAGTCCATAGTGTGGCTTTTCCCGCTTGCGGAAAGTACATATCCAGGCAAGGGGGGACCTGTTCTCTAAAGTCTTGTGCTGTCCAGGCTTTGTGTTGTGTATCGGGGTATGATGGAGAAATGGGAGGTGGGCATCCCTTCAGTAGTCCTCCACCCAGCCGTTCTCCTGGATAAAGGCATCGATGACTTCCTTCATGGCCAGGTTCGGGATCAGCTGGTCCTGGGTCAGGGGACTCCTGGTTACGGGGTCAAAATGACCCACTCGCTGTAGAGACGGTAGGTTAAATGCTAGGGTTAGCATGTGTGGCCGAGTTTTATACATAATATATGCAAATAAGAAACACTTTATGTATTTAGGGACAATCACACAATATAGTAATATGTTTTCTTTGGCTTAACTCGATAGAAAAGTGTATTTTTTGTCTCTGTTTAGTTCAAGTTTACCCTGTACAAGTTACAATTGAACTAAGGTTTGTAAACAAATACCATGGGGGCTCATGAGAATATGAAAGAAAATAATGGCCGTAAAGAGTTGAATCCTATCTGCAGCTAAACAGCTAATTTTGAAATTTAACTACTAATTAATACTTAATTTTTACATTTAAATAACAGCACAACCACACAAATTCATATAAAAAAAATACATGTGACCAATATTCAAATCTACATGACTAAATCTATATTGTATTAGGTACAATGTAATTTACATTATGCATACATTATGAAATCGACTACTGGAAATTTCAAAGGGGGAAATTTAGACCATACAAATTCAGACAAGATGTTTTTTCAAAGTAAAATATTTCAGTGCTATTAACTCAGTGGCATTTAATTTCAGTGTTTAGTAGTGATACATTTTAATAAAAAATTTAAATAAACATACAATAAAAAGTAACCACATTAATAATTAATTAATGGTTTTATTGTTGTTCATTGTTCTTTATCAAAGTACCAAAAGAAATGACAGTGATGGACTTAAGAGTCCATCATGCAACACTGATGGACTTTTATCATATTAATGATTATTTTAATTAATATTTACTCGACTTGGTTCTTTACTGTAAAAGTCATGAATTTCTGAGTAGCACGTTCTTATGTGATGGGGATTTATGAACTAATGGTCTCCAGATTACAAAATCAGCGGTCATAAGCAAAGTTATTAAACTTTGAGATGCAGCTGATAATGACGGTTTACCTGTAGGTGCTCTTCAATGTCCTTGCGATCGTAGGTGATTCCACTGGGCGTGATGCAGGGCTCCCTCATCAGCTCAAAACTGATCTTCCCGCACAGGTAATCTGGGATCTCCCGCTTCTGAACAAACAAACAAAAAAACACGCTGATGTAATTCTAAGATAATATAATAATATATGGATATAATGTCATAACTGCTACCATGATGATGTGATATAGCTTAAATCTTGTCTTTCTCTGGTCTTACAGGGTTTGTTACAGTTTAACGACAAACTGCTCCTGAAACAACATCAAGCACTCCAAGCACAAATGCTCATGCTAAAAATATCATCAAATTGTTAAAATCAAGGTACTGTATCAAAATAATGTCAGTATTTCTTTCATCGGGATTTGCCAGATCTACACTAAACCCCTGGTCCTCAAACCTTCTAACACATACAGAAGAGAAACAGCCTGCAGGCAGTCAGTATGGTGTCATTTCATCTGACAATTACATGACAACTACCTCAGTCGAGTCAACAACTATCTATAGTAAAGATAATTAATCACTACAGGCCTTGTGACGGTTACTACAGCTTGGGCTGTAAATAACTCTCATAACTCTCTGTCTTTAGTACAGATACGCTTTGAACAGAAGCAGTCACAAGTGTTAGTGGTACCATGTAGGTTGAAAGTACAACACATGAAATGGGCAGAGAGAGTGAACTCACACCAATACATTTGAGATGTGCCCGCATATCTGTACACAAATCTAAAAGTGTGTGTGTGTGTGTGTGTGGTAAGGACTGTTGACCTATTGAGGATGTTTACCTGCTTCTTGCCCAATGCATGATGGGATAACCTCCACTCCTCTTATAACAGGAACAAGTGGGTATGGCTAATGACTGAGTGAATGGATCAAATTTTAATACTTACTTTTCTTTTCTCATCCACTTGAGAGAAGAGCTCATCCATGTCCATTAGATACTTGTCCTAAGTAGGTCACATTTCCAAATGTTACCAAAATGTTACATGTAACCTAAGTATTCAGACATATTTATCAATATTCAAGTGCATATTAAAATATATAATTACTATATTTGTTCATTAAATGCATCACAGTCAAGTTAGTCCAAAACACATGCAAAAACGTACATGTTTTGATGCAATCTTGGCAGCATCGCCTCCATTTTGATTGTCGTCCTGTTTTTCTTTGTATTCTTCTAGCTCTCTGCAAAAGCAAAAAAGTAATTAAAAATTACAGACTCATTTCACTGATTAGCAATAATCATCAAGAGATCATTATCAGACAAGTAACCACGAGGATATTTGACTGCTACCCTGCTTCCCAGCCTCACCTTTCCTTCTCAGCCAGTATGAGTTTGGTCAAATAAGCATGTAACTCGTTCTCCTGGTTGATGCGCTTCTCCTCAATGCTGTTCCAGCGTTTCTTCTTGGCAATGCGCAAGGCACTGGGGATGTCATCTCCAAAATTCAGCCTCTGTTCTTTTGCCAGGTTATACGCTGTAAAAGAAAAAAACATCATTAGAGCAACAGTGGTTTGCAATAAGAATGTTTCAGATTAAGATTTATTTCTGACATCTCTTGTTCCATATACGACATGTCAGCTATGTAGATATAGAAAAATGTCTATACCTTTCACCATAGAATATTATAATTACAATGTTAGAAACCCTGACAAAGGGTACTATAATATAACCCTGCAGACCTGATTTAAGAGCAATTGTATCATCAATTTGATTATTTCAATAAACAGTGGTTTGAAAAGGTTAAATCTGATTCTAGGATCAGCACTTCAACTCTGAGACCACTGACAGGAGGAATGGGAGAATGATAGACCTTACAAAATAGTAAACTTACAGACTTAAACATAAATGAGGAAGTACATGAGTATCATATAAGCAATCTGCCTCTACACACTATTGCAAAATGTATCAAAAGTGTCACCATTTTTTAGGAGGTTGTTCTGACCTTTCTGCAGGTTGCCGATGGCCTCATCGTAGTTCTCCAGCTCCAGGTGACACTGGCCCAAGAAAAAGTGGGCCTTGACTGATTGGCTGTCCAGCTCCAGTGCATGCTTACAATCTGCCAGAGCCTTGTCATGCTGCTGCAGTTTCACATGGCAGAGAGCCCTGTTGGTGTAGTACACTGCCACAGATGGATTACGGTTCTGCGAGACAGGACATAACAGACAATACATATGCACAGTAACATTATGGCACTGTAGTCTAGGCTTCACAAGTACATTCAGAGAAAAAGTCATCCATTCCATTTTTCTAACAAGGACATGACAATCCTTTAATGTGTTTTAGTGAAGAAGGTGTCATTCCACCACTGGAACTATTTCTTTTATAATGACATTTTCTCACAATAGCTTTGCTGTAGCATGTAGCAGCCTCCTGGTACTTGCGGCAGAGGAACAGCCGGTTCCCCTGCTCTTTCAGCTCCTGCGCGGTGGAACTCTTCTCCGGGCTGCCGGCCATTTTCTCCGCCGGCTCCGCGGGGCCCGCCTCGCCCTGCTTCCCTATCCTGTTCCCCGTCTCTTCGGCTGGCTAACTGACAGGTTCAAGAATGCCCTGTCCCTCCTGGATCTCACACACTAGACCAGAGACACAAAGCAGTAATGTTAAGCAACATTCACAGGCTTGCATCCCCTGCAATGCACCTGCAATGCGAGTCTTGGGCGAATTAGGTGCAGTCCTCGATGCCACCCAAAAGGGCATCAGTTTAATTCGCTGACTGTGCTCACAGCTGAAAAATACAGCGAGGTGGCTGGATGGCGAATTAACTATTCATGTGACGGACATCGGCGGTAACTAAATGAGCAGCACAGTTAGCTTCCTAGCCAGCCCTCAGAAAACATTACACACTCACGGTCCCTTCCGTTAGTGCAAGGCTTTTAACTCTAACGCCGCATCACTAGTCCACCCTGGTAGTTAAAGGCTGTAATCACGCAACGGTAAAAGATATTAATAACGTTTGGGTCACTCTCATCTATTGCAGCTGCAAGCACAGGGACAGAGTGACAACGTTGCTAACTTCAGTTAAAAGCAAACAAGAGATCGGTGCTCAGATGTTAGCCAGTTAGCTGAGTTAGCATAGTAAGCTATGCTAAGTCAACTAACACTTTCGCAGGGCGGTTCGCTAATAAGAAGACAATTCTGCCCACTCTGGGGTCGAAAAAAAAAAAAAAGATTCAACCAGCAGCTGGTTGGAAAGTTTGGACAAGAGCTATCGTGGGTCTGAAAAAAGTCTTTTTGGTATTTATCTCCACATTTACCTCAGCGCCGCTGGACAACCTCAGAAAACACAAAGTTGCTAATGCTAGGTTAGCTTGGTTGCTACACAGGCGATATTACCCTCTATTTTATCTATTCCCATGCAAGTTTGGGTTTGTCAGTTAGATCTGCGGTTCCCAGTCCTTACCCTTTAGAGGGGATCTTACATGTAGGTGAAATAGATTTTATATACTTTGATATCAAATCTCAACCGATTTTTTTTTTTTCCTCCTTTCAGCTGTCATGACAGGTTGTTGTTATGCTGACGTGAAGCGCTGACGGGACGGCCACGGAAGCCGAAAGGACTTTTTTTTTTTTTTTTAATCGTTCTTCTGACAGAATCAATCAGACACTAACCTAGAATGCAATTTATTTCCTTGAAATGATACATCAAGTCAACGTACAATGAATGTCAGAGTCATTGAAAAATTTGTAAACATTGTAAGTTTAAAACTGTTCGGAACTAATTGTGATTTACCCGTGCAAATAAAATTGTAAACTGAAAAAAATATATATATTCCCTCAACCTGCTCTTTATACAAAATCTTTACAGGCTAAGTTACTGCCCATGCTGCCCTCAAGTTGCAGCGTCTACCACCTGACGGGAGGAGAGCATTACAACACAAGGTAACCACCAGCAGATGGCACTCTATAATAAAAGATATATTCAAACCTAAAAACTGACACTAGATCAAGTGTTCACTCAAAAAAAAACTCATATAGATAGATAGACATTTTTGAGGAATGCAAAAACTCTTTGAAGCGCCAGGGCAATAAGCATCAAATAAATTCCACAACTGGGGACCCCCAATAAGTAAGGATATCGAAATTATGTGCTAAAGTTTTGTAAATATTTTCACTGATAACATTTTTTTGACCCGATACTCCATGACAATGATCTGTTCATCAGTAGGAGGCTTGTTCAGAGAAACATCAGATTATGATTATTAGGGCCATCCCACCCACAGAGAGATTCTGTCCCACACAGACAGATCCATAGATGACCCATGAGGCCTTTACTAATAACATTCAAGTTTAACCACGGAGGAATTAGCAAAGCTGTGACAGTGGACAGGGTCACTTTCATCCCGGCCTGTTGGGGCTCTGTGTGGGCTCCACTCAGAGATCAGCATGTGAAGATTAGGGCATATCCCCTGAGCAAACACACTGATAAATGCGTGAAGGGGGCCACCGAGTCGCAGACCCACCAGCGCAGTGTGTCCCCAGCTGTGTTTACCTATCTCCACCAGTCTGGTCCTCTGATCCCCCCGCGGAACACCCATCCACCCAACCAGTCCGCAGTCCAGGTTGCAGACCATAGATGCAGACCGATGAGGACAAACACACTAATACTGCAAGTTTAGATTCAAAGATGAGAAACTAGTCTAGTTTAGAAACTAGTTTTAAATTAAATTCACTTTTTTGCCTTTATCAAATCCAAAGAAGGACAGATCAACATTTAGAAATAAATAACTAGGTCTACTAATTTGGAGGTCACAAAAACACAAAATTCTACCCTCATTGACATAAATGGGGTGGTTACAATATTTGAAACACAACTACAGCTTACAAAATAACCATAACGCTGGGTAAACTCACCCTAACAGTTTCAAACAAAACTGAACATTATAACCTTCATGAAGGAAGGATTTACTGTAGGCCTCTGCCTTAGTATTGGTTAGGTGTACATAATAAACTGGTGACCAAATGTAGTTTATGGTATTATATTTGTGAATTCATTGTGAATGTGCAATGGGATATTTTTAGCACGTAAAAAATTATATATATTTTTTTGCACTTAAGTTATGTGTGGTAGAGAAAATATTAACATGCAAAGAATAATTTGAGCAAAACAAATCTTTTCTGTGCTCAATATAGGGTTTCGCGTGTTTGCTATTATTTGCAGTAATGCACGATAATAACCTCTCTCACTCAGTTCTACTCAAATCTCTGCTCTGTGTGATCCCAATACACAAACATCTACAATGAAATATTGTGTGAAGAAACTTGCATACCAGAAGCTGGAAGTAATTGGAGGGATAATGTGATTGTTTGCAAAGAATTACAAACAGAAAAGGAAACATAGAGTCCACATTGTGATGGTTCATCTGAAAGCTGTTTGAAGAACTCAGTGCTTACATTTAAACTGCCTCCATCTCTCTCACCAGCTTTCCGCCCACTCCTCGTGTCCAATATCCCAACCGTCATCCTCCGCCGCCGCCGCCGCCCCCCCCCCATCAAACCCAACTGCTGCCCGCTGCACCAGCTGGCTGAGCTTCCAGTCACCTTGGCAACAAGACCAGGAAGTTGCCCGGCTCCTCTGGCACAGCTGAAAAGCTGCCACTTCCTGATTGATTCTGGTCTTTCTTTCTGCCTGTGTAGTCGTTTTCCCATTTGGCAGTGGTCTCTGATATTCAGCGCCAAAGCCCCTGAAAAGAGAAAAAGG
This sequence comes from Xiphias gladius, assembly GCF_016859285.1. Classification (NCBI taxonomy): domain Eukaryota; kingdom Metazoa; phylum Chordata; class Actinopteri; order Istiophoriformes; family Xiphiidae; genus Xiphias; species Xiphias gladius. The sequence goes on from NC_053408.1 coordinate 13,766,624, forward strand.
GTGAACACTCTCTCCTCAGCGTTAAGGGAAACCTCAGGTTCAAATGGGTAAAACAAAGACAGTATTTATCCACAATGGCGGCCCTTTGTTTGGTGGGTTTGCTCATTTTGAGAAGGGGAAGGGCTCATAGACTTATTGCTGTTTGTTCAAGTGGCTCTGAATGTAACATGTACAAATAAGTAAAAAAAAATAGTTCCACTGTTTTAACTGTAAGAAGATGGAAATGGAGGGAAAAGGAAGGTATAAATAATTAATGCCACAGTTTATTTGTCATTTACAAACTCTTTTATTCCTAATTCACACACAGACATATTTGACTCCTTACACACTCTAATCACATTGTGACACCAAAGAAAAGTGCATACAAATACACACAGATGCCCAGCTGTCAATCACAATTTCCCCCCTTTACATTCACATGCTCACCCCTAGAAATCTACTCTTGTGCCGGAACACAGACACAAACTGAAACCTAAATGTCCATCAAGTATTCAAGGCTGCTCTGTGTACTCATACAAGGTCCAACCCGGGTGGATCCACATGCACAAATTTACCTTAGAAAGTTAATGTGCTACCTATCTCTTCTTTTACTCCTGGGCAGAGACACGTTTTTTTAAACCAGTTTTTCAATGATTAAACACCTGAATGCAACAGATATCCACCATATAGAACTCTGTTCGGAAAGGTGGTAAAAAATGTTCAGCAACGTCCCCCTTAAGTAGAAGTTGGTTACATTAAAGTGTTAGGAGGGTGTGCACATACACATTACAAGAGAAAAAGGAATTCATTTTACATGTGCCCCAAATTACAAATTACAGTTAAATTTCGGAATAGGAAAACTGTTGAATCTGATCTTCATTACTTTAGAAGGATCATAAGTTCTGTTACTTACTCTATACATTACACCATAATATAAATTAAACAATAGAAAGTGCACTATGTTAGGCTTTTTTTTTCTTTTCCAACTGATTTCCCATTTTAAACAGCCTCATTGATATCCATCTACAATGCTCACTGACAACAACAGCATTTGTTCTCCCCACTAGAAACTATCTCAACTCCAGTGAAGTACTGTCCTCCTCTACTAATTGTTTGAACTAATAGGGATAAATGTTATGTATGACCCACACTAGCTGTGAATGGAAGCTGCATCTGCCGCACACTCAACACTTTCAGCTTGCATCTGACTATTCAGCAGAACTGTTCTGTCTGGTATTTTTGCAAGTGTTTGGTAATCATTTCTAGTGAACAACTGACTGTGTAAATGGCCTTTTATGTGCACATGCATTGATTCTGAACCACTGGTTGCTAAAGGGGACTTCTGGGTTAAGAGATAAATGAGGGATATCCTGATGCTAACCTAAAGGCAAGTAAGAGAAAGGCCAGAGATGTCCAAGAGGTCAAAGGTCATCCACACACCTCCACAGCCCTGATTAAGCTTCCTGGCAAAAGGGTGGGGGTGGAATAACTCATCTTAACTCTAAAAGGATGCATCCATGTCCTTAACTCAGGCCCTACACGCACATACACACAAACAGGGACCCAACAAAATATGGATTGTTAAGGAGAGTTGAATCTCCGGTGCTCACATTTTAAAATGCAAATAAACAAAGTCCTGTGCAAAGGATCACAGGATTTGAGGAGATATTGTGAGTAGCAACAAATAAAATCGCACATGTGCATTAAGCCGATTTATACAGTAGTAGATTTTTTTCTGGGAATGGATACAATGAAACAATATCTTCAGTGTCTTTGAGACCTAAAAAAGCTTGAGTAAACCAAGATCAAAGAGTTTGTTTTTGAGACTTGCAGTGTTAGTCCAAAAATCCTTTACACCCTGGGGGGTTAACAGCGCTCTGGCTGTGACACCCCCACTTCCCAAAACACACACACTACCATGGATTGATGTGTGACGGCTGGGGGTGGAGGCGGCTGCTGAGTAGCTTGTATAACTGGAGGGGGAGAAGATTTTCAATAGAGTTTTTGGAGGGAAATCAGAATTCCTGCGCCTGACTAATTCAGGGATGTGGAGGGAAACTCAGTCTTTCCTCCTTCATTACTGCAGCTCCATATATAAAATAATGTTAACCATTAATATAACTAACAACTACCACTAGATGGAAACAATATTGGTTTACTGATTGTTAATAATTGCAGACTGCAAAAGGCAAGATTGAGTTTTTTTTTATAATTACATTGAGGTTTTTTTTAGTTGTATCTCTTACACATTATCAGTTCAAAAGCAATTGTTCTGATCAATGTGTTTTTCACTTAGAAAATCAATGGGGATCTTCAGAGGAGAGAACTGAACCAGCAGGGGCACCAAAAAAGTTACTTACCCTCCCTGGATGCCGATGCCCCATCCCCCTGTCCTCAGTGCTACTCCCCCCTATAACTCCCCAAATGTCCCCTCAGGTCATGCTCTCAGAGGTCACCAAACCCCACCCTGCCCCAACCCCAGACTCCCCCTCCTCCCAGCACAATCCAAAGCAGCTAAAGCAGACATAATGGGGTATGGGCTAATTGTGTGTGTGTGTGTGTGTGTGTGTGTGTGTGTGTGTGTGTGTGTGTGTGTGTGTGTGTCTGTTGGCCAGACAGCGGTTTGTTTTGGGGGTGGTATGTGCAAGTGTGTTTGTGTGTGTGTGTATGTGTGTGTGTGTGTGTGTGTGCGTGTGTGCGTGTGTGTGTGTGTGTGCGTGCGTGCGTGTGTGTGTGTGTGTGTGTGTGTGTGTGTGTCTGTGTCTGTGTGTGTGAGTGTGTGTGTGTGAGTGTTTACAAGGCCCTTGCAAGAGATTTTCATTATTTTCATCATTACTGACACACAAGTTATGAAACCATAGCTCTCCGTAAATTTATTAACATAGTCCATATAAATAAATACAGTAGGTACAGACCCAGTCCCACATTAAATTCAATGAAATCAGTTAAATCCACATCAAGTTTGGCTTTGCAAGACAGAACTTACAGCTAACACTGACTGATAACAAGCTAGCTCACGCTGAGAGCCCCCCACCCCTTTTTATCGAAGGAAATGATATGCAACACTGGGAACAAAATCTTAGATTTAAATGCTGGTTCGAGCATAACTGTCAGCACCAACTGATAACAAGCACTTAGCCAGCTCGTTAGCTCAGAGAGCTTTTTTCCATCTTCAATAAAACTCTTGGAGGGTGGGGGGTAAACTGCCCAGTATTAAGAAAAAAGAAAGAAGCTCGGACAGTCACTGACTAGAACTTGCATGTTCTGGCTGGCCACCAGCCGCCACCACCCTGCAAGTACTCCCTACATCACCAAGCTTCTACCACCTATTTCGCAAAGCCGTGCAGATGATTTTAGCCCTGCCACTTTCTGATGTAACCGGGTTGTCGCTGCCTTCTTTTCTTCACTCTTTCAAAATTAGAGTTACTTAGGAATCATTATCATTTGCGTCATCCGTTAAGATTTATTTACACATCAAGAGCAAAATCAAAAAAATTGCACTGTGGGGTTTTTGGTAATAACTAGTTTATATCTTGTGGATGCTGCATTTTTCATTCCATTGTGGACATTTTTGAGGGCACCACTTAGTGAATACATTTTACACTTAGAATTTAACACTCAAATTAAATTACACTGTCTAATTAAGGCTGTTTTTGTGAAAGTAGCCACTGTGATGCTTTGGACAAACAGACATTAATACTGGCATACTTAAATGAGGAACACAGAAGATTCCTGTGGCTGGATAGTATTAGTCATTGGATTTGGATGGGATTAATGTGAGACATGTTTAGTTTGGATGATTCATCTGATGATTCATCTGTTCATTCTGTTCATCATCCTCTCTGTTTTGTTGACCTATGATTCAGTAAGAAACATGAGTATACTGTGCCTTCTTGAATAGTTTCAACACAGATCCTATTTGTATCAGTTCTTCATTAGTAGATACCAAGGTTGCCGTCTATCTAAAATTTTGTCCAACTCTCCTGCCTGAATAGAACAAATACTCGTCCCTTTACTCTTCCCACAACAATCCAGCTATTTGTTGTCATGTAGAGTTGCTGAAAGCAGCTTGTCTTGATCCTAAAAGTGTGTAGTCGGCAGATCCCAAATTGGACGGTAATCAGATCAGTGTGAGGAGTTTGACAAATGACCAATGACAAGCACTGGACCCTGAGGGATGGGAGGGGTTGCCGGGGGTCAAGGCTGGGGGTCAGAGGTTGGCTTTTCAGAAGCGCTCAATCGAAGGGCCATTAAATCCTATCTTTGTGTGATTTCTCAGTGAGGCGCAGCGGTTCCGTCAGATGCCCCTGATCTATGCACTATATGCCCGGTTAAAGTTATATGTCCTGTGCTCCAGTGGTGAAGGAATGACCAGGTTGACGTGATACCTTCACCACTGGATCATATGCAATCAGTGGAATAATTTGTCTTTCCTTGCTTAATGTAGATAGCTGGAAGTAGCGTAACGTGAATTATTTGAGCCAGCTTGGAGGAAAAGAAACAGCCTATTGTAAACAAGTTGCATTTTTAGAAAGTCTAATAAGATTGTCATTCATTCTGCCGTGCAACCCAAACCAAAATGAGGGTGAGTTTAATTAACTTGATAAAAAAAAAAATTAAGAAAGCTTCTTTACACCCGCGCTCAATGTTAATTTTACAGACAAAATAGTTCTCTTATAATTTCGTGAAAGAGTCTGCAGTGGACCTCTTTATCAGTAACATGAATGAGAAAGGCTTTGTTATCCTATTTTAAGGTTTTTTTTTGTAACTTCTCAATGTGTGTTATCTCATGTGTAAAGTATGTCGTCTCTGGGGCGTCTTGTCTCTAGCTTTGTTTTCCTACGCCTGCCGTCCAAATTTCCATCACAAACATCTCACCCTGAGTGACCCTTTGCTTTCTGTCTGTGAAGAGGCCCTGATTAGCCTGCATACATGTGCAGATAGGTCCAAAATCCTTGAGCTGGGACTATGTATGAATGTGTGTTTTCATGTGTGTGTGTGTGTGTGTGTATGTGTGTACAAGTATGTGGCATAGAGAGGAAAAGTATATGCGCTCATGCATATGTGCATGCATGAGTGTGTCAGGCGATTCAGGACTATACTCCATGCTCTAGTTATTCAGCAAGTTCCCTTGTCCGCTTTTACTTTGGTTTCTCACTCGTCTGCACCTTTTTGCAGGACGACACAGTTCACTGCAGAAAGAAACAAGGTCTGTTGAAGAGACACTCAGTCAGAGGACAGACTCTGTTTTGTCTCTCCTTTTTCTTCCCCTCTATCAGCTCCCTCGGTTCAACAGTCGTGGGTCAGATGAAGAAAATGAAGCCAAACAACCGCATGGCGCTGTGAGATAAATATTTATCACCTCTGGTATGCTTTGAGGAATTCCTAATATCCTCAATGCATAAAAACAGGAGCTAATGGCCACTTCCACAAGGATGCCACACAAGTCTTGTTTAATATGAAATGATTAAAAATAAATATTGCTAAATAAATAAAACTCAGGAAACAATGGAAAAGCCAACAAACAGCCACAGACTTCTCTTTCAGCATTTATCCCACCTGTTGTATACAGTCAAATACACCTGTTATCATGAGAACATCCAGCCTTGCACCACAATACCCCAAGGGATAGGTGATACGATACCCCTGAAGTAAGAGGTGTGTGTGTGTGTGTGTGTGTGTGTGTGTGTGTGTGTGTGTGTGTGTGTGTGTGTGTGTGTGTGAGGGTCAGAGAAGCCGGGGGTTGGGGTTTACTCAGTGATGGAGCCAGGGAGACACCAAATTTTGGCGGTCGCCTCAAGGGTTTCCCTCAACAAAGGCTACCTCATTTGCAACAGATGTATACATTTTTAAAAGACAGGTTCCAATGATGAGCCGGAGGACACTGAAGTGCAGGGGCTGAGAGAGCAAAGGACTCGCATGCAATGGCATTTTAAAAAATTAGATCAAAAGGGGCTCAGGGACGAGCTACAGGTCACCAAAGAGTCTGAATGGAGTTGACGAAAGACGGTGGAAGATAAAAGACGCTTTGGAATCAGATTTGGTGCGCAATTATGGTCCCACTAAGTCTCTATTCAGAAAGTTTAATTGTCATCTGGGGGCTGAAACGTAAAGGTTCTTGGATTACTGCTAAGGCTGGAAGAATGATCATTAAATTGCTCCTCATTATTCTTGTAGAATTTATGTTTTGTGATGCCTTAATCCTGTTAATTTTACCCTCATGTTGTCTCGTTTTACCTCTTTTCCTTTGGTGTTTGCATATGATCCAAGATTATCATCAAGCTGTATTATTTCATTGCTGCAATATTATTGCCAGTTGTGGTTAATTCCAGAGTTTTATATTGTACTTGGAAAACTAAAAAGCATGGACTTTAGATTATTACTTTCAGTGGTTTATGAAGGTAAAGCTTAGCTCCATCTTTGATTACAAACTTCACAGCATCCAGCTTTGAAACCGTAACACGTTATTAACTTTATCACTTGAAACTTAATACATCGAGGCAATGTCAAGTGTAATTCCGACCACCAGCCAGATTTCAAATCTTCATTGTAACAGCTGAGATTCAGCACCTGTTAAGCTGTTTGTTATTTGTATGATATGATGTGAAATGTGATATGTAAAAATGTAATCTTATCCATCTCATTGTTCTGATGAGTTAGCAGGAGGGGGGGGGGGGTTTAAGGATGAACAGGGAGTTTTTTGTGCATGAGGAGATAGCCAGGGGGTCATAGAATGGGCATGCGTCTATTGTGTGAGTGGGCCATTGTACGGGGGGGGGGGGGGGTTTAAAGTTTAAAGTCTCTATGTGTGTGCATGTGTGTAATTATATTCTGCACAGCCAAGGATGGCCTAGGCTGACCAAACTCAATTCACAGAGCAGGATGCATTGCAGCGGAGATTGGAGGCGGAGGAGGAGAAGGAGGCGGAGGAGCAGATCGAGTGCAGTCAGGCAGCAAAAGAAGAAACTGACCACCCATTCCTTTTGTTTTTTACTTTGTAGCATTTTCCAGCTGTGAGTTTCTGATGTGTGTCTTCTAAAATGCGATGTGTGCATGTTAGTTTTTAAAGTAAGACAAGCAAGACAGGTGTAAGTTATATTCATAATAATCAATAAGTTATATAGGATTTTTGATACATTCAATTGCAATAGAACGTTCGACGTTTTGGATAATGAGCTTATTCGCGTTTGTGCCGAGAGTTAGATAAGAATATTGATATCAATCAGATTGAGCCAGCAGCCGCTTAGCTTAGCTTAGCATGAGGACTGGAAACTCCCCGCAAAACCTCGACTTTTTTACACTTTGTGTGTTTTTATATGGATTCAACAAACGAGATGTAACATGTTAAATAGTGAGCTTTACTGGTGTTGGTAGGAGGATTTTCTTACCTTTGGTCAGAGCCAGGCTAGCTGTTTCCCCTATTTCAAGTCTTTATGCTAAACTAAGCCAACCAGCTGCTAGCTGAGGTTTTATATTTATGGTCAAGCTATGAGTTCTATCTTCTCATTTAAGTCTCTGAAAAAAAAAATTAAAATAGTAATATTTCAAGTTGTATTTCCCAAAATTTCAAATTATTACTTAAATGTCTTTATATATTTTTTTAATAGTGATTATTTAAGGCTGCAGTTTTTTTAAATAAACACCCCATTCCCTGAATGGATGCTGAAAAATTTCCAAACCTATCCTGAAGACAGGGATACCTCTAAAGTAACTCTTCAATGACTAAATCAAGCAACTTTGGCGACTATGAAATACTAATTCATCACAGTTGCAAGAGATTACGCTGCAGTATGACACATTTTCAGGATCAGAATGACTTTTAGTTACCGCGTTTGACAGGAATGCATCATGTCTTCTGTGTAACTTATGTAGTCTGGCACAGATGTAGACATTTAGTACATATCTGCTTATGCATTAAAATCACATCAAACGTTTAACTATAATTTGAATTAAAATCTATATACTTCACAGCATCAAAAGTATGAGAAGTCTATCACAACAACTTTAAGAACATGGACTCGTCTTGACCACCAAAATTAAGCATCTGCCTTGACCGCCAAAATATAGTCCCTTTGTATTCTCTCCCATTGTATCCAAATAAGGGTATTTAAATGTGGATGTGGTCAAGAGCGACAACATCTGTCTTTCCTGTGGACATATGTAAAACACTATACCTATTGTCAATTTTGGAGGGATCCTGCTTCTTGTTAAGTTTCCCTCCAAATTGATTCAGCCAATTAGAAACAGTGTGGGGGTGGGAGAGCAGCAAACAAGACAGACAGCGGAGAACCTCTGTCTGGCCCCCAGCTGGGCTCCAACAACACCGCCTATCAAACTCACCAGGCCCGAGGCATTACTATAGCACTGCTGGGCTGCCGATAACAATACTCTCATCTGGATTACAAACAGTGGGACAGTGAGATGCAGCTAATTGCAGTTTATGAGTACCATAAATGTGAAGTGAAAGGGGCTTGAGATGCAGCCTACCAAAGGGGAAATTACTAGAGTGGGTTTCCCTCCAAAAACAAGACAGACCAAACCATTACCAGAGCTAATTTTGCACACTTTACCACACTCTAATGAGGGATCGCGGCATTTATGAAGGAGGACAGCACATGCCTGCTTCAGTCTGGCTACAATCAAAGGCTGTGGTGCTGACTGCAGATGCCTTCTAGTCTAAATTTACCCTTAAACCTCAAGTACCAGAGGAAACTTCCTGTGCATGTTGTGGTGACTGCGATGTGTTTTCATTAGGCTTTTTCATGCCTGTCTGCTGCTCGCAATCAAGCACTGACTGTAAAAAGTGGAATAAAAAAAGGGTTAGTGGCAACGTTGTGTGAAGAAGCACTTAAAAAGGGACCGGCCTGTTTACCCTTGAGCTAACCTATTCTCTTGTGTGCTTTTGAACACCGAGGAATGTGAGAATCAATGTAAAGGACATCAAGGTTGGCTGCACTATTGACACTGTCCCTGTGTAAAGTCAGTATCGGTTCAATGACACTATCATTATCTTCTCACTCTGAGATAAGAGATTGGATCTTAACCACTTTGTCAAGATAGGAATACAATAATTATCAGGTTTTAAGGATGATCAGTATTTATAACAAAGGCACTGTGAGAGGGAAACAAATTGGGAGAGTCGTGAGGTTCATAAACAGTGCAAATGAATTTGACATAAACTAGGTGAATAAAGGGGAGCGACATAAAGCTCAAAGGGAAACTGAACGTTTGCAGATGTATATGGAGAAGTTAGCTGGCAGAGAGACTGCAATGTGGGATACTGGCATCTTGAGCTCTTTGCTGTCTTAATCAGCACTTCAACCTGCATTCATAAACAATTTCAGACCAGTGTTTGGCTCTGAATATACAAATGGTTGTAGAAGAACCCCTGCACTGAAAATCTAAAAAGTAAAAGTATAGACCTATACTTAGAATATCAAAAGTACTCATTATGTAGAGGTCTGACCCCTTTAAGTGTTATATTATTATGTATTACATTAATGGATTATTACAACTGATGCATTAAGGTGTAATTCTCATTTAGCTGTTGTAGTAAGTTGAGCTGGAGCTAATTTCAATGACTTTATATGCTGTTGGGTAGTTCAATGCACTGCATTTCATAAGATGATTATAGGCTTCGAATGAAAATTCTTAATCTGCAAAGTAAGTAATAACTGCAGCTGATAAATTTGGTTTTACTACATAGTAGAATATTTACCTGTGAAACATGGTGGTGGTAGTTCATTAAATGTACTTGGTTAAACTCCACCCCTGCAGACAAAATATTTTGATATTCCTCAGCTGATATTGATAATTCAGTTTTTTTTAATGTCACAATGGCGATTTAACACAATGCATAATGCACAAATAATATGTTTGAGGGGAAAAAAAAGTTTATCTATTAAAGAGAATAAGGCTAAAAAAAAAAAAAAAGATGGACTTAAAAACTATGATTCAGGCATGATAGAGAACTCTGCAAATTTGGGCACAATAGATAGAGAGGTCCTTTTTGGACACCTGCGGCCTCTTCCCTCCATTTTGCTAATGAAAAGTCCCTAGGGCACCCAGCTGTGACCTCTGACCCCAGACACTATAATTGGGTTATATTTGGAGCTGCTGAATGCAAAAAAAAAAAGTGGATTGCTCAAGTGTAGAGCCATAAAGAGGATTTAAACAACTATCTTAAAAGCATTTTTTTTTAAATTTGATTTTTCAGAAAGTGCTTTAAAGAGACACAAACACAGATGACAATGATGGTTGAGCTAAAACAAGTATAATAAACTAAAACAAGACCATGTGTGCATGTGAGTGAGACTATGAGTTGTATGAGAGAGACAGAAAGAGGAGAGTTGTTGCAAATGTGTGAGAGATTACTGCAGAGCATGTGTAAACTGAGACTTGATCCCAGCTGCCACAAACAAATCTCTTGTGATTTGTGTCATTCTGACTAAATCATGAGATAATTCCTCTCGATATAACAACACATAGGACATATTTTCATGCAAAATTTATGTGAGATCCCGGCGGAGAAGATTAAAGCACATAAGAGCCGTATGAGAGTATTGTGACAGTGCAGCTAAGTGATCTATTACATGTTTAGAAAAGCATTAGAGAGCATTCTCAGGGTGTCTGTGCGTTTCCAGCTGCATTTGCTATCAGCCCTCTCTGACTCTGTTTATCTGGTATAGGGCCCTCTTGTATTCAGTTTCCAACTGGGCTTTACACTAACACACACGCAGTCACACACACGCACACACTCACACAGTCACACAGATGAGAGGCACAAAGAGAAATTTACTGTCATACAAACAAACACATACACAATCAGGATCCTGAGAAAGTGCAACGAGAGAGCAGGTGTCAGTTTTCACATGAGGCCTTCACGGGGGCTCGGAGGGTAATAGTTTTTCCGAGCTCCTAGCGTTGGTTCTTCTCACAGCCCCTGGCCGCCATTCGACCAAGAACCCCTTCACCTGCATGGGGAGGTGGGAAAGTGTCAACCTCACTGCTCTCACTGACTCATCACAACACAGAGCTACAGTGGAGTATGGGAGTGGTTCAGATAGCCTTTTTCCTATAACTACACATACAACAATACAAAGGCATGAAAGACGGGTTGCACATCCATTTTGCAGCCTATAATGCTTTGTGGTACTTGCAGCCACATTTTAGTTGTAGATAATGTGGAAAAAAATGTCAAGGAATAATAGCCATCACAGCAACAACATTGAGTTTGCTTTAGTACATGTACAGGTATCAGGTTGTCAGACAGAAATAATCTAAGTATGTACTTTTCTTTTGCCCTGTTTTCGGCTTGGTAACTAAATTTAACTCAAGTGTATGTTAAAGAATGTGATTTTCTTCAGTAAATGTCTTCTGTATTATGGCATTCAGGATATTAGGGTTTTTCTCATCTCATAATTCCACTAGCAACTTGCACTGTGTGATCGTGGTTCCACAGCCACTTTAACATCGCTTCCCATGACTATCCTCAAACTGACCAGGCAAAACAGAAGACACAGCACAATCCTGTGGCGGCACAGGCATAGTTTCTGCTTCCCTGAACTTAGGCTGATTATCAGAGTATCCTGTCAAGGTCTTAGATCTTATAACCAGCAGATAGATAACACTGTGCAGGAAAACAAACAGCAGCGATGTCAGATCAACCGGATTAGCACTGAGGTGCCATGGGAAGCTGCTGAAAAGTCTGGGAACGAGGACATTTCAACTTCTCAACTCAGATCCGGTCGTCCTCTGGTGTTTCAGCTGGGACATTTTAGACAGACATACAGCGGCTAAACCAAAACTTGTTTGAATAATACAGAACTTCTAAATCAATTCAGCCTTGTATCTGGTAATTTAAATATTGTGTTCACTCCTTTTTATGAGCAACGTGTGATGCTCAGTGACGCTTTGATTCATCTGCAGAATTGGAGGTTTTTAGATGTTGGACTTTTGTTGAGTTGCAGGGACAGAACATGTGAAATTCTTATGACTTTTTAACTGCCAACATGCAACATAGTGGCCTTAGAGGCTACAATTCAAGGGAGGATACAAATAAAAACACTGAATTAGTTGAAGCATTTTGACTATTAATGTACTTTTTGCAAGTTTATAAGCCTCAAAATATGTTTGAATGCAGCTTTTTATCACTGCATTGTCGAATTGCCTTGTCAAAATTAGTGAAATATATTCCATTCTATAGCTAGCAAGCTAAACTAGCATGTTTGACATGAAATTAGTTGTTGCATGGGAAACAGTATTTAATATTCAGCATAAAAGATTTGTCTGCAGATTTATTTCATATGCAACTTATACACCTGTAGATTTCTGACCCCCCAAAACTGAATGGATCATACAATGAATCTGTAATAGCATCTTTCAAACTTAGCATATAAAATATTTCTGAATTGCTATTAATCATATAATACCTTATAAACAGACATCATTAGTATGTATGAAAGACACGAGCTGTTTGAAAAAGAGTCTCTTGTGTCAGAAACGGCTAGAAGAGACAGCGAGAGAAAGTTACGCACAATGTCAAGAGCCCATAAATACTACTAACACCACACTGTCACTACATCCTCTTTGTATTTGCACACAGCCACACATAGAGGAATACAGTATACCAAGTAAATAGACACAGCACTAACACATGCATGCAAACTCTCGTATGCGTACAACAGCACCGTTTGAAGACGCTGTCATTGGCGGGCCGGTGAGAATGCAGAGAGCCAAAACTTTACGGGAATCTGGTTCAATGGTTTAAGTATGAGGACAAACAGATCGTGTTTCATCACGGTCAAAGATGGCGATGCAGAACAGAAACAGCCAGGTTTGATGGTTCACACACTCTTGCTGACCTTTATTAGTAACACTCTTTGGATGCAGGTCTGCACACTGATGTGTAATTTGTGATTTTTTTTTATGGGCACAGTCTGACATGAAGATCCTGTGACACTAACAAGGCGGATGAAGGAATCTAGTAATACCACAAAATATTTTTATTATACATAAATCATGGAGAAGGCAAAACATCTAATAAAGCAACATGTATAAATGGATAAACCAGAATCTAATTGTTTGCTTCATATTTGCTGTACAAAAATGAGAGTGGATCTCCTCATTTAACTCTCCATGAAAGCAAGCGTATTTGCAAAAATGTCATACTCATCTTCCAACTAGGCTGTTCAAGGATGCTTTACCTTTAATTAACACTTCCATGTTAAATTTGATGAATTTATCTGTTATCAACAGGCTACGTACCAAAGGCTTTTAAGTTTAGAGTAATTAAATCTCTTCTTAAAAAGCCTACTTTTGGTTCACATGTTTTAGCCAACTACAGACATTTATCCAATCTCCCCTTTATCTTTAATATCCTTGAAAAAAACTTGCAAACCAATTATGTGATTATTTCCATAGGAATGGTATGTTTGAAGATTTTCAGTCAGGATTTAGAGTACATCATAGCACAGAGACAGCAGTGGTGAAAGCTACCAAAAAGCTTCCCATGGCCCAAGACAATCGACTTGTCACTATACTTGTCCTGCTAGATCTTACTGCTGTATTTGACACAATCGATCACAAGATTTTATTACAGAGACTGGATCATGTCATCAGGATTAAAGGAACCGCATTATGCTGGTTTAAGTCATATTTATCAGATAGATTCCAGTTTGTTCACGTTAACAACGACTCTTCCATGCACACAAAAGTTAGTCATGGAATTCCATAGGGTTCTATGCTAGGACCGAGACTTTTCACCCTATGTATGCTTCCTTTAGGCAATATTATCAGGAAGCACCATTTCCACTGCTACGCAGATGACACCGACATGTATTTATCTATGAAGCCAGATGAAACTAATCAGGTAGTCAAACTTCAGGCATGTCTCAAGGACATAAAGTCCTGGATGACCTGTAATGTTTTACTTCTAAATTCAGACGAAACTGAGGTTATTGTACTAGGCCCTAAACACCTGAGAAAAACATTACCTAACTATAAACTTATTTTGGATGGCATTACCATGACCTCCAGTTCTACTGTAAGGAACCAGGGGTCATTTTTGACCAGGACTTGTCCTTTGCTTCACAAATAAAACAAGTCTCTAGGACACCGTTCTCCCACCTGTACAATATTGTGAAAATTAGAAAGATCCTGTCTCAAAAGGTTGACAAAAAACTAGTCCATGCAGTTGTTACCTCTAGATGACACTACTGTAATTCCTTATTATCAGGATGTCCCATTTGCTCTGTGAAAAACCCCCAGTTGATCCAAAAATACTGTGGCGCGAATACTGACAGGAACTAGGAAAAGAGATCATATTTCTCCCATATTCTTTACTTTGGCTCCCTCTAAAATCCACAATCAGAATCAAATTATTATTATAATAATTATTATTATTGTTATTATTAGGTGCTGTTATCATTGCTGATATTATTCTTAATAACACAATTACACCTATAAGTATCACCATTATTATTACCATTATAACAACCAGTCTGACAGTGCTCGAATACGACAGTATATACAGCTGTTCCTGTTCTCTCTCCCTTCTCTCTCCCCCTTTTTTCTCTCCTCTCAACCCCATCGGTCGAGGCAGACGGCTGCCTAGCCTGAGTCCGGTTGTATTGGAGGTTTCTTCCTGTTAAAAGGGAGTTTTTCCTCTCCACTGTCACCAAGTGCTTGCTCGTGGTGGGAACTGTTGGGTTTCTCTCTAGAAAATTGTCTTGACTTTACTTTGTAAAGTGCATCGAGATAATATAGGTTATGACTTGGTGTTATATAAATTGAATTGAATTGAATTGCATAGATTTAACTCACTCACTAATGACAGTCACATGCACTGACTTTACTCTGTATATGAGTTCAAGCATGTTTAAATGTTGTTTTCACACAAATTTTGTCCAATTTTCTATCCCATACTCCATTGCTTTTCTTTGATGAAAACTCTCAGTAAATGAAAGTGAGAATAACCCCATCAAATAAGTTTAATCTCACTATGTTTGAACTGTAAGGTCTTAAGTGCACCATACAGCCACATGAAAGCGTTGAATATGATCCAGACTGGATAAGAATGTAATTCGGTTCATACCAGGGTCACAAAGAATGTGTGCTATTGTTTTACTGGACACGTGTATGAATACATGCAAACTGACGGGTTTGACAAAGTGTGTAAAATTGACTGTCCCTGTTTGACTTTACTGTGCACGCGTGGATGCTATGACATGTTTCTGAAGTCCATTGCTAAGTTTTTTCCTTTGACTGGGCCACCCCCCTCCCACCCACTGCTCTGCTCTTTAAACTCTGTTGCTTTGAAATGCCCTGCAGAAAACAAAGCTCTCTCCTGCTGCAGACAATAAAGCAGCTGGATTTCTGCACATGTGCCTTTGTGTCCGTCTGAGGCCTTGTCATAACTCCGTCGGGCAGGGCCTAGACTTTCATCACACACACACACACACACATGAAAAAGCACACGCACATACACCGAAAGTCACTGGCTCAGGGAGATGGATGGCAGTGTTAGCACAAAAGAATATTTGATTTGGTTATAAATACCACAACATGAATGAGAAGCTCAGTGGGGTAAAGGGCAGAGGGCACGACAACCGGAGGAGGCGAAGTCTTCATCGACATCACCATCATATGTGGTCGGTTTGACAATCAGGTTAGCATTATTGAACGGTGACTAGTGCTTTTTATCTCTCTTCTTTTTCTTACTTCGTTTGATTTAGCCTTTATCTACTTCAAGTCTCATTAACATAAACATTTGGGATGTTAAAAAAGACTAAAACAGTTCATCGTAATTATAAAGAAGGGTTTTCTTTGTGTGTAAGTCTAACATCTATGACTTAAACAGAAGGTGGTTAGAGTTAAAGTTATAGAATAGTTTGAAAACCAAGATATCTCTACCATAACACCCAGCGTCACAAAGCAGAAAACATACTTTTAAATGGTGTATTTAAAGTCCCTCTCCACTAAAAATTTCTTATGCTCATTGTTACCTCACTTAGATATTTCACCTTCATAGATACGAGAGAGTGCCGAGTTAGACACTAGAAGGCAGATTTCACATTCATCTGCTGAAGGGGGAACGTGATTCTGTGCTTACCTTTAATTTGAATTGGAGACGAGTGGGCACGAGTACTTTGTGACATCACATCAGTTCGGAAACCAATCCTGGTCCAATACCCAACTCACACAAGGGTATTTGTGGACACTTGAAACCTTAACTTTACAGTCAAGTAGGACACAGCTAGTGTCCGGCGGTTAAACATTTGAAATAAACAATATTTGCATAGTCATAGATTCTGGATTTTTTAAAATGAGGCTGAAGGACCAGATATAATTAAAAATTAATTAAACTAACTTCTTTGGTGGAAAAAAACCATATCGGATACAAAGTAGTATTCAAAGCAGAATATTTTAATCGGTCCAAAAATGTGTCTGCTTCGGGGAAGGGGGTGTTTAAACCCTAATTATAAGTTAAGTTAATTAGTTATTTCTATGCAGACCCATACAATAGTGAATTGTAACTCGGTTTATCTTTGCATACTGTTACTCATTCTGCAGGTCAGACGTCCCCGCCCCCTCCGCCGTGTGAGTGGTTTAAAGTTTCTCCCGTCGCGCTCTGATTGGCCCGTGAAGTTTTGCTGAGGGGGGGATAACTGCGGAGCTGTGCGCTCCCCGACGCACATCAGCCCGGAGATTTCCGAGGGGAGCTCAGAGAGTTTAGCCGTATTCCCTTATCGTACACATCAGGGTGAGAGGATACAGAGCTATGGGGATGACCGGAGATAGAATAAAAGTCGTTTTTGTAAAGGTTTAAGACATCACAGGTTTGGAATAATCTTTTTCTGACTTTTTTTTTTTTTTTTTTTTAAACTTTACATCAACCACTGTCGAAAATGTCTGGTTTGGGTGTTTGGATTAACGCGATTTGGATTTTACTTTTTGCCATCATTGATGTGGCTCTTTCAAACTACTCTGAGGACCAGTGCAGCTGGAGAGGCAGGCAAGTATTTCTGATTTCATCTGTGCTGTTCCCGCATTTGGCCTAATGCCGGTGAGAGATGCTACAGGTGTCAGTGAGTTGGTTAGTTTGTTTTTGGAGCGAGCGGTAAAGGACAACGCTTGTTTGGATGCAGCCTGCTGAGACGTGCCATTAGGGCGCACTTAAAATGTTTCCAGATCTCTGCTGTGACTGCGCCTCCGGGCTGTCTGCGGGAGGCACGGAGGGTCCAGACCGACAGGAGACCGGAGGATTAATTCGGATTCTCGGAGGAAACACGCATTGTGCGTGTGGTCGCTGGGGTCGAGCTTCATCGCAGCTATATTGTTAAAATACATGCAGAGAACTGTCAGTATATAGAACACGTTTGGACCAAAGATTATGTCAAAGGCCCCCGCCTCCACAGAACTGCCAACAGGCGGCGCCTTCTCTGTACAGGCCTTGATCCAGTAAAGTTCTACTAAAACTAGATTTTTAATTCCGTTTAGGTTATTTTGTGTTTCTGCTAATTTTTTATGACAGTTTTGGTTTAAGTTGCCTGTTTGCAGGGCTGACATTTAAAGCTGCTCAGTCCCATCCAGCAGTGCAGTTGTTTCAGGAAAGTACCCACTGATGATGATGATGATGATGATGTTAGAGACTCAGATCTTAGGCCCAGACTCTTGCCTGGATACATGATAGTGAAGCCTTCACTCAACTTCGTCTCCCTCTCTTCTTTCCCTCTCACAGTGGTTTGTCCCAGCAGCAGGGCAGTGTGGAGCAGATCTCCCTCCACTGCTCCGAGGGCACGTTGGACTGGCTGTATCCCAAAGGAGCGCTGCGCCTCACCCTCTCACCCCGCCTGCCCTCCGTGGCGGTGGGGCCCGGCGGCAGCAGCTCAGGCCTCATCACAGCCTGCGTCAAGCCATCGGAGCAGTTCCACGGAGCCCAGCTCTACCTGGAGAGAGACGGGGTCCTGGAGCTGCTGGTGGGGGACCGCCTGGAGTCCTCTCCCCCGCCGAGGGTTCGGTGCTTCAGCCGCCTGCCCGGGGAGAGGGTGGCCCTGTTCCTGCAAGCCACACCTCACCAGGACATTAGCAGGAGGATCGCCTCCTTTCGCTATGAGCTGAGAGGGGACTGGACTGCTCGCCTGTCGCTGGACTCCAACACCATCAGCAGTGAAGGTGAGTCAGTGAGGCACTAATCAGCCATGTTGGTTTGAGTGAGGCTACTTAGGGTCAAATATAAGGAGACACAATGACATTTTTTTTTTTACTTTGTCCACTCTAGTTAATAAATTAAATAGAAAGACGAGGTACACAAGAACTTTTGGCCAGTTTAATCTACTCTTTTCAAGAAAAACTTAACACTCCACTCATTTGATTATTTCTCAGAAACAATCATCTTCGTTCTGTTCCTGTGTGAACACCTTCAATTTCACAGTTTCTTTATGGAGGTCAAAAATGGGATTTCGTGGTCATATAAAAATCACAAAGCTCACAAAAAATCCATCAGAATTTGGTCACGACTCTTTTTCTTCCTTCCCGAAAAGTTTGGTAGATGCAAGGTTTTACCCCACCAGCGCTGATATTATAACCCATAAAATCCTCCCTTTAGATGATTCATAATTCATAACAGGCCTCTGTGGGCTGGTTGGACTTTCCACGGCTCATGTAGAGTGCAGAGAGGAGGAAGTGGCCAAATTTACCCCAGAGGCGTGCTGGTTTGGAGTAGGAGACGGGGAGCCGTGGAGTGCGGAGGAGGGGGGACAAAAGCACAGTATGTGGGGCTTTCTCCGGAGTCCACAGCCCTTTGAATGGGTGCCGCATGAGTATTCTGGGATTACTGCCGTCGCCTAGGCGACAGGGAGGCCTCTGCCCAGCTGAGATGCTCCCCTCTTTTGTTGAGCTGCCTCTCTGTGGGGAGACTTGTCTGTAGGAGTACATTCCCCCTAGATCTCTCTCTCTCTCGCTCTCTCTCTCTGTCACACACACACACACACACACACACACACACTGATTAGGTTTGGAGGGGGGTTTGCTGCGGACTAGAGAGGAAGGAATCTCATTTATCAAGAGGTTTTCACTAAGGAGGAGAATGTGCGGGGTGGGCAAGGGGCCTCCAAAGAACCACAAGGAGAACTTTAAAAAATGCCAGGACTTTTTTTCTAGCCACAAAACAGTCAAAGCAGACAGCTAGAGCTTTGCTGCTTTGGTTTTTATCGTTTTTTTTTTGTTTTGTTTTGTGGCCATCTGCAAATCCTGCTATATATTTCAGGAAGGTGCAATTTATTTTTTAATTTTTTTTTAGAAATTTGTCAGGCCTTAGGTGAAAGGGAGTTTTCTGGGAGGTGGGACTGTGCTCCATTTAAAATCATTGAGATCCTCCCCCACTCCCTCTCCTTGGCCCCAGTCTAGGCTTTGATGAGGTGTGACTGTAGATACCTTAAAGGGCTTTTTTGGGGGGGGGGGGGTCATTTGGCCTTTAAATCATCTGGGGTGGACGAGCCTCGCACCTGAAAGCTCCACTGGTCCTCCTCTACCAACTGTAAAAGTAGCAGCTGTCTGTTACAACTCAGTGGTTGGTCTCTCTTTTGTTGCTCTTCTTTGCACAGAGTCGGAATTCACATCCCACATTCCTTTGCATGTGACCTGGAAATGCGGTCCTCGGTTTCCAGAGCCTCAGTATAAGTATTAGCATATAGGTGTTTTGGATCGGTTTTGAGAGTTTTGTGAGGTCACCAACTGATTCTCTCTCTTTTCTTTCTTTTTTCTCTTTCCAGAAGCCTGCAGACCCTGCAACAACACAGAGATTCTGATGGCTGTTTGCACCAGTGACTTTGGTGAGATACCTTTTTAACCCCTCTCTTCCTTGCCTATATAATGTAAACCACAGTAACCCCCCCCAAAAAAATTCAGACAGGATTAGCATATTAAACTGGACCACCAAATGGGAAGAAGTACTTGCAGCAAAGTCGCAGAACATAATGATTTCTAGTCAGGATCTACAAATCTAATCCCAACATCCCTAGAGAAGGAGCAGTGGACTAATCTGCAGGCTTCTGATTGAGCTGTAATGGGACTCAGGAGAAGTTCAGCTGGCAACAAAAGTTAGAAGGATTAGTGAGCAGGCCTGGGCCTTTGAATGGCTTTACTGTCAGTTGGTAGCCCCCAGTGAACCACATCTCCAGCTGAAATAGGATGATGTAACATTTTTAAGACGACAAAAACACATTAAAGTATTTTATGTTAACATAAGTCAAAAGTTTGTATTGTAAAATAACCATAGAAACGAACTAGAAATTAACCTGAATGTTCTGTTGATCCACAGTGGTGCGTGGTAACATCCGGTCAGTGGAGGAAGACGAGAATTTACGAGCAGCAGTGATCAAGGTAAGCGCCACCAGGGTGTTTCGTCAGAAGTACGCCCTGTTCAACAGCAACAGTCGCCTGACCAGCAAGGGTGAGATCAGGACTTTGCTGCAGTGTGGCGTTAAACCGGGACCTGGCAGCTTCCTTTTCACCGGTCGGGTCCACTTTGGGGAAGCTTGGTTGGGCTGTGCTCCCCGCTACAAGGACTTCCAGCAGGCGTACACTATAGCCAAAGCAGCCCAGCAAATACCCTGCGAACTGCCTGTAGACTGAGTTACAAACTCTGCAGCAGCTTGTCTATCGCACAGAATCAAGGCTGTACTCAAAGCCAGGCCAAACTCAGCCCTGTTCCATGTTTCGGAAGAAGCCACAATGCGCAACTGACGGGTCGATGTTGCCATGATGCCACCGATGGATATTCCCAAAGGACTGAGGAGTGAAATGGACTTTCCCAACACCATTTCAGTGCAATATGCAGTCACCTGGTCCAAAAGACCTGGTGGAGTTGTGACATGAGGGACATGGTGGAAATGAAGATTATAAGCATTTGGCATTGGACAGTTTTACAAACAGTGATGCCATCGTGCTGGTTCAGAGAAAATCTTTCGATAAGCTTTCCATTCGGGATAAATTAAGTTAAGCCATTAATTGAGGCCTATTCAGTCTTTGCTTAGAAACTCAGGAACATTTATGAAAAGTTCTATAGAAAGTTTACTGCCTTTTAGTTGATATCCGGGTGAGGATACACTGCAGGCAGGTGTTGCTGTGGTCGAAGATTTCAAAATGGCTACCTTTTTGGCAAAATGGCTACCACAGTGTTTTTGTTCAGAAAATGACCAACCATGGGACAGTGATATGTTTTTTTGGCTACCCCTGTACTGGTGTAACACTGGGACTCAGTGTTACTGTTATGAAGGAGATTATTAAAAAAAAAAAAAATCCTCACAAAAGGAATTGTTAACAAAAAATATTTGCACTGAATAAGGAAAGGGAATGATCTGGAAAGTGTGATGCTGCAAGCACTGAAAACCAAATATAAAAGCAACTATATGTAGCATAGGGGAGCAATTGAGAATTTAATATATGTACAGACAATGTGAGCACATACAGTAGTAACACAAAGCTAAGGCTACCTGAGCAGGTTTCACAGCTTGATAAAGTGCTAAAAGCACTTTTATGTCCTAGCCAACTCTTGAGATTTTGTTTCTGGAAGGAGATGCAGGCTAATTTTTTCTGTAAGATATCATGTTTCATTTCAGTAGCAAGAATTATTTCTTCAAAATTTCAAATAATTGGACTGTATTTGACTTTAAAGAGAATTATTTAAAATATGTTGGTTGCAGAAATCTTGCCAAAGCAGTTGCAAGTTTGGTTGTCATCAAGTTATCCCCTGATGTTGTCTTATATTGTTAGATTTTTTTTTTTCTTTTCTTTTCTTTTTCTTTTTTGGTCTTAACTAAAACAAGCTAGCTTTTCATCAAACGTTCGACAACAGCCATTCACAACAGAAGTCCGGTGTTATCATGTGCTAGAAAGATGAGAGTTAAGATGCAGAAATATACAGAAAAATGTAAAAATCCAACTTTTGGTGGAAAAATAAATTACTACACTGGACAAGGCTCGCTCAAAAATATGCATTTAATGTATACAATTCTGTTCTGTAAAAATGATTTCATATCTAATGTGCACATTATCAACAAGGGGAAGGGGTTCATACCAAATTACAATGATGTGCTGAAGCAGTATTTCTTAAATGCTTGTACTGCCATTTTGCTGTATGTCATTTTTCATGTGCATTTATGTTAATATCAATGTGAATGTAAATATGTTAATAAGAAATTCTAGAAACGACGGCATGAAAAACGCCTGTGGAAAAAACAACTTTGTCTCAGTATTGTGGATTATTTCTATGTTTTGTCTGTGTTATTAAAATATACTGTAAGTAAACACTCCCCATATTTTTGGATGTATTTATTTTCTTCTTAAAGCCTCTCACATACATTCGCTTTGAACTGATTCTTCAACGCCTTTAATTCAACAGGGTCATTTCATGCTCCATAATCCTCTCCCCTAACAAATCAAGCAGTTTAACATACATTAGTGTATGTGGCTCCAAACGTTTCAACCGTGGTAAACTTTTCTCAAACATAAGTCACTTCAAGTAGCCATGAATCAGATCCATGAAAACTCAGAACAAATGGCATGCCGGAGAGAACCACAGGGCCTAAAAGGCAGAGAGATTTAGGGAGTGTTTAGGACCCTGAGGGCGTTTGGATGGGGTGTTTGGAATGCTGTTGTCCTCAGCCTCCCATTTTCAGGATTCAGGAAGCAATAAATTGCCATTAAGGGAGCGGCGTGGCAGACTCGGCTGAGCTGAGGTGCCACACAGTCGCTCACTTTATCCTGACCACGTGCACACAAGGACACAATCAAACCAAATCTGTTTTCCACTTTACTCAGCCATGTGCCTTTAGCCTGGAGCAAAAGTTTGTTTCCTACTGCAACGAATTTTATCTAAAGGATCACATAGCTTATCTGTTACCTGTCATGGCTGACTGGTATTTTCTGCTCGAACAGATGAGGAGCTGCATGGCAGATAATACACAAACACCCATATCACTGGACCTCTATTATATATTCACCACCTGTTTCTCCTTCGTGCTAAATTCTGCATAGGCATGTACTGCACACACCTCAGTAAAATCTCAAGATTTACTGCACGCAGTAAATCCGTTTGAAAAAGAGCAGCTGGGGAATTAACATGGTGTTCAGGTTAAATGGAAAAGAATCACAAAAGCTCGACATGCTTCCCATGTCTGGCCAGCTATCTCCCATAGAAACCCTGACACTGGCTTGCCACTGCATCAGTAGTTCATGTGAGTGAACCTCCAACCTCCCCAGCTATTTACTGCCTCAGTGCTCCTTTAAAACATCCCGTAGCTGGGGGCCCCGAGCTGCTCAACCCTGCACACAGACACTCCTCTGCCCCCTCCCTTCCAGTCCATCTGAGGTTACTCTGCTGCAGGGCTGATAAGCCAAAACAAAGAGCACTCAAATTATACTCCCTAAACTAATACATCATGTGGCATTTTGACAAAGCTCCACTTCCTGCATTGTTGTCACTTCTCTGTGACCCCAGTATTAACTACTAAAAACTGCAGTATTAATGTCAATGTAGCCACAGTGACACAGTGGTACAGTTTGGTTTTGCATTTGCTAAATTAAAGGTATAACAATTACTACCGTTTAAACGTACACATGGAGTACAGTAAATTATTTTAAAATAACTTTGTCAACAAAATTTTTGATCAAGACCCTGAAAACATTTTTGTGATGAAATCCAACTTCTGACTATTTTGCACACTGGTAATGAAGCATGCACTCCTTTAATGCTGAGTGATTTTCATTGGTTTTGGGATGGACGCGGCAAAGCGGGAAACCCTCAGGAAAGTGGAATCAAAAGGGATGGGAGAGAGTTGTTGGGTGTGGACTTCCGTCAGCCCCTGGGGGATTTTGAGGGAAGTGGCCAGAGACAAAGCTCCAGAGATGAGAGCGCAGACAGGGGGAAAAGGGCTCCTGGACACTCCCTTGTAGTCCAACACAACAATACCCCACCTAGCACACAGGTCCTGTGTTTCCAGCAGCAACTCTCCCTGTTATCCAACCATATAACGATCAGACCTGCAAAATTAGGCTCATATCCACACTGATATTGGACTTCCAAATTTTGTCTAATATTGCACCTATCTATATGTAAATGTAATTGTTATACCTCTTAGCTTATTTGACTCTATTTGAACATGTCATCTGACAGGGATGATATTCCACTTTGGTCCATTTTTATAAGAAAATTATTGCCGACTAATTCAAGAACATCTTTCAATTTTCATATGTAAATATCCTCTCAGTGTTGAAGTAACCTCTTCATTTATTTTCATTCCTTTTCTATAGCCTGAACTCTCTCACAGCTTCTCACACTTATCCTTAACCTGGCTCTCTCTCTCCACTGGAACTGTCTTTTCATGGCTTCATCGTCGAATCTTTCCCACAGCTTGGTCCACAGCTGCCGGGTGATGCACTGTTGTGGAACCAAAACAGTGGTTGCAATGCTCTGACACACAATTTTCAAATCTGTTACCTCATGCCAAAAGATACTTTAGGTGTCTAAGTGATCGAATCTCTGTAGCTTTTCTGCTGCTTTCCCCTTTCCTGTGATTCCCTCTTGTTCCTCAGTGGCAGGTGAGAGAGAGATTCGTGCTCAGTATGTACTTTGTAAAATTTACATTCAAATTCACCTTCACACACTTCAGGACCAGACATAACAATTCAAGGTTGCCAAGAAATATACAAATTTTATCTTTAAAGTTCAAACCTATTTTTTAAGCTAACTTAATAAGAAAATGTAAAGATACATATCAGTGTCTCTGTGGATTTTGTGGTTTTAGCCCAGACTGTATGCGATTATATATAAGGCCAAATAAGGAAGACACTTTTAGGGCCCTTTTATACAGCTTATCCATAAACTAGATTAGTAAAAAGTGATGAAGAAACAGCTGTGGGTTTCAACAGGGTTCATTTTCCACATAAACAATTGCCGGTAATCCAACTCTCTGCAACCAAACATCAGTGGCTGCACATCCTGCTGCCTCTCCATCAGCTCAGCACCAGCTGAGAGTGAGCATGACGTTCATGACCACACTTTGGCATCCCAGATTCCCAGCTGACAATTTCTTTTTCCCATAACACCCTCGCACAGCTGGGAGTGATGATTCCCAAATGGAAACTGTGAGTGTTCAGATCTAAGAACACACAAACTTGCTATGGACTAATTCTGTGGCCAGGGAAATAGCAGCAATTATCAAAAACTACACTTCATGCCCTGCTCCTACTTTAACTTCCTCAGTGCAACAAGTTCTGTAAGGCACAAACTCATATTGATCTTTCCGTAGTGAACAATTTGCGAAACCGATGCATAAAGGGTAACCTCTAGTCACGGAGCATGGTGACAGTGAGAGAGCAAAACATGGTCAGCTTTAAAGTAGAGTGGGCAGTTTGGGTAGGTTGAGAGGTCAAGGCGGAATAGAGAACAAATGTAAAGCGGTGCAAGAGCATGTTTATCTGGCCATGTTATCCCTCTGAAGTACTGAAGGGAGGAGAGCGAGGAGCCCCCTTTGTTCCTTCAAGAGCCTGCAGATGGCTGTAATCCCCTCCAAAATGCGTACTGAAAATCAATCAAGACAGGGTGGACATGGTGTATGAGTGCAGAGGCGGGCGACACTTTTCTCAGGGAGGGGGTCCTGCAAAGAAACACAAGTTGGGTCAAACAAGCATCTTTGGTGCTTTCCCGCCAAAAAAAAGTATTGTAAGGCAAGACAGAAGGAATGAATTGCGACCCCCTCCAATGAAGGCCCGCTTGCTACCCCTGCGTTTGAGCCCAGCACAGCTGCCATCTCCTCCTGGGGCTGACATCGCCTGCAGGGGGTACAGCCACAAAAACCTCCAAACACTAACATCCTCCTCTAATAAGGCTACTTAGAGACATTCACAGTGGTAGGATGAGGTGAAACAGGCTCACATGATAATCAATAGAAAAGTCCAGGGATCACCATAGTGAGTAGGATTCACTCTCTGGAGACCATAAACATCTGTAAAAAAAATGTTATCATAATTCATCCAATAGTGGTTGTAATCTTTCAATCTGGATATATTTCAGTGGAGGATCAAATGACCCATCAACCGACAGACTGCCATTCGTGGAGCCATGCCCCAAGCGTGGCTAAGAGCGGAAGTATTCATTAGTATTTAAAAATATTAGTTATTATCATATGATCATTTCCTGCGGGAAATGTGAATTTTCTTTCAGTACCCTGCGCTGAAATTCTCAACTCTAAGCCGAACTCTTTATAATACGACTGGGAGCCTCTGGGAGGGCTCCCCAATCTTGCCAATTAACCACCAGGATTATGGTTTACTGATAGAACTCGTCTGATTGTCTACACAAAGGGGAACAAATTCCCTGGTAGATCAGTTCAGCTCCTCTCTCACTACCTGCCACCCACCTGTGTTTCTCCAATCCAATCCTGCAATACTGAAGCATTGCCCAGCCTCCCCTCTCGTACCTGTTTTTTTTGCCTGTTATCTTTCTCCTCGGAGAATTCGTTTTAAGTTACCTCCTCAGAGACATACTGAACTGTGCCTATTGTTCGAAATGTTTATTAAGGAAAGAGGTAGGCAGGAACGAAACTGCCACTCACAGTAGTTTTGTTATGTTACTAGTATCTCCTTGCATTTTTCTCCAGCGTTGCACACCTTCAGGGCAAGATTTGTCAACAGATACTCCTGGTGCGCCGAGCTGCGAGATATGGGAAAACATGAGGATATTTTGTACCACGTTCATTATGAAACGCTTGCAGGTCTTCATTTATTAGTAGTAAAAGAAAAATGCATCACTTGATTGGAAATTTTAGTTAGATATTATCAGTTGGTCACATATATTCATGTTTGTAGCTGTGTCCTGTTTCTCTCAAGTCTCTCTAGCCTCTATATAAATTAATGATATCCTACATCTCCCATAATTAATTTGACCAATCAACAGAGAAAAACAGTGAAGTTATTGTTTATAAATAGGCATATGTGCTAGGTACCCAGCAAGAAAACAAAGTGAAAAATGTTGTTCATGAGTTATGGTATATGTTTGATCTTAGTCCCCTACTCAGTGCCCAACATGTGTTGTAGGTGCATTTCATTCTGATTCAACTCTTAGGTTACTGTTGGTAGAAAACAACCATCCCCGCCTCTGGATTTCTCCTGAATGATTATTGAATATTCGTACAAAATGGTCAGTCTATAAAGAGGGTCTTGCATTTTAATTCTTTGAAACATTAATGAAAAACCTAGTGTTAATTATTTGTTTTAGATAATTGAAACAATTTGATACTCCTTTAAATTTCAGTGAAAACTGCGGATTATCCAGAGCAAGAGGTGGTTTATGCTTGAAAAGAACCAGTTCGTACGCAGTTCCGTCCGATCAAGTCACGAGGTGAGAGTGTTTCTAGTCGTTCTGAACGGCTTGGCCTCGTCATGGAGGCTTGGGTGCAATAATGATTTAAAAATGCACACTTTCAGACAGTCTTTCCCGGAAGGCATTCGTAGTGTTGCAATAGTTTGTACACACGAGAAGTGGCAGACACAGTTGTGTAGAGACTGAAACATTAGCGCTTGAGAGAGAAGTTCAAACCCTGCCAATCACTGGTTGAGGTGGGTGTGAAAGTCTGTTACTTTCGTTTTGGAAAGTTACAGAAATTATCGGATGCAGCGATCACAAAAGTGTGGGGGCAGGGGGTTTCAGACACTGTTCAACCATATAACAAGCACTTTGTTTGGAGTATACTGGTGCCTTTACTCATACCCCAAAATGGTTTGCTGCTGTGTAGCATTCCGGTCTATGGAGGATACTGTTGGTTTAAAAAGAAAAAAAAAAAAAGTTTCTCTGCCTCTGGATTTCTCTCAGTCTAGAGAGAAACTGCTACATTTTAATTCTGGGAGACCCTCACTGAAATCAGGTATTAACAGTTGGTTTTAAATCATCTAAATAATTTCAAAGTCCTTTAAAACTGAATAGTCAATATCTCAGTATGATGTCTTTCTTTATGTTTAGCCAATTGCGAATAAAAAAATTGACAAACCAAGCCACTCCAAGAGCGATCACAGTTTTTTCTTTACAACAACATATTTTCTTGCTAATGCATGGTGGAGTGTACCATGCAGATGGTTTAAGTGTTAGAGCTAACATTTTCACATATCCACCTCTATAACTTCTGCTGCAAACGCAACACAATGGAAGAAAAGTGGAATTTAGTGTTCCTCAGACCATTATAAAAATGAATTTCAAACAGAGCTTACTGTCAACAATTTCAATGTGAAATGTCATTTAAATGTCATTTTCAATGCCTTGAGCAGCATAAAAAAAATAATTCACCACTATAGTATTGGATATCACCAGGAGACAAATTCATATCTAAGACCTCAGCACATAACTCTTTAACTACTTATGGCTAGATGGCACCAGAGGTAAGGGAAAAATGTGTCTTTTTGGAATTTAGGTTAACTGATCCTTTAACAGTGTGGGGCTGTTTTAGGTTGTTTTTTTCCCTTTAACATTAATGAAATAAAACTTTTAAGTTACATACTTCAGTCCTGGTGGAATGTGACTAAGCGATGCTAAGTGGCTGCTAAGAGCACTTTTCATGTTGGATCGAGTGAAAAGAAAAGGCAACAGAGAAACTTGTGAGGCCATTTATGCATCAGATGTGCTGAAAGTCACGCTGCATGTTTAAATTCCAACAAAGTGCACTGACACACTGTGCATCAGCCCAGCCGCTGTGGCCCGTCTGATGTGTCAGAAGCTCCCGAGCTTTCCTCTCCCTTCGCTCTACGCTCATTCCAGGGGAACATGTGCGCTGGAATTCTCCCCCAATTAAGACAGGGATTAGCCGGGTCCACTGTGGGAACCGGCCGAGTGTGGGAAAGCAGAGAGTCTGTCCCTCTCTCCTTCCCTTACCGACACTCAGCCTCATTTTCACTCGCTCTTGTTCATCGAGCTACCTCCCTCCCCTGTCTTTCTCACCCTTACTGTAACTCTTCCTCCCCTCTTTTCTCACCCTATATTCTGTCTTTTCTCCACACTCCATTCTCATCACTTTTTTACCTTTGGTAGCTCTGTTAACCCTCGCCCCAGAGAATCCATTTTTCATTGTTTCCCCTCTCATATTTATAATTATGCACACTGATCCCCTTTCTTTTTTCTTCTTTTCTTTCTTTTTTCCCCTTCTAGTAGCCACCCACAATCTCCATAGCTTTCAGTCCTAATTCTTCAAGGTTTTCTGAAGTGCATGGTTCTTCAGTGCTCCCCTCTCCTGCCCCTTCCCTCCTCCCTCTTAATGCCTCTCTTCAACTTTCATACTGAAAGCTTGTCTGGAAGAGAAGCTGTGGACTCTTGCATGAATAGTCTGAGGCTGTCAGACTGAAAGAGGGGGCGAAAGACGGCTCATCAGAAAAGAAAAGACAGGTGTCTCATAAAATAGGAGTTGCAGACAGTTTATGTCGGCATTTTTGCATTCATTCATTAATATCCAACATAAAAAATTGTATTTAACTAATCCTATCATTGGTATAGTGCATATGCCATATGCAGCAAGCTAAAAATGTATTGTAATATATATTAGCATCGTGGGAGAAAACATCCATGGGAACGTCCTGGTTAAACTTCCTGCTCACTTTTCCATTGTCAATGCATTTCTTTCTCATGATCTTGCAATACTCTACCGCATCAGATTCCTCTCCCACTGCCTACACATTCCTCGTACTCATTGCCACCTTTTCTTCCTGGTTCCCACTCTCGCTCTCCTTTCCTTGTGTTCCCATAAATCCCTTCCCTGTGCACTCCTCCACACAAGGCTTGTCCGTTCCAATTATGGCAGGGCCGTCCAGCCCCCGGCTCACACACTCTGCACACACAGCCCGCTCTCATTAAGCCTGTATCAATTAGGCATTAACCTCCTAAAACAAAGGGCCTCTTGACGAGCGGCCCATCGCAGGCCATGTGAGGTACTTCCTCTGCATCGCTCCACCCTGCTTCCCATCCTCAGAACGACACATTCATCCAACCTTTTTCCCACTGCGCTGGTCACATAACAAATCTGGGCCCAAATTAACATCAAAACAGTTGAGAGTGGAGAAAAAGTGAATAAGCATCAAATGTTTACTTGCACTTGCTATGTTGATCAGGTCAGGGTCTTACAGTATAATGATTTCACATAAACCAGAATGCTAGTGTTTTGTGTATTCTTCGTAAAAACATTCACAACTCAGCAACCCCGGTGACAGAGAGTAATAATGCTCAGAAATGTACCTATGTTTTTTATTTTTTAATTTAAATTTTTTTTTTTAACTTTTACTGGGGTTTTCAGACAAGCGTAACATTGTATTGTGTAGTTAATCGCTTTCAATTCCCTACTGAATAACATAAAACATCAGTTTGAACATAAAAAGTCAAATCCAGTTGTTTTAATTTCAGATGGCAAAAAGAGATCATACATTTTAGTGAGAGACCGAAAGGGCTGAAAGTGAAGAAAATAAACCATTTTTGCTGATATGAGAGCCTGACATGAGGGTATGAATCTGAAGTGACTTTGAAATTAAGACAGTTAGTCTTTTTTTTTTTCATACCAATATAAGATGATATGAAATGTTTAGAAACATTTCATTAGTTGAGATGGGCTCATGAATCATTGTTCCTAATACAGAAACAACACCCGTACAAAATTACAGAATGAAATGCAATAGTCCTGAAATAAATGCTACCTTTGTGAAGGTTAAAATGTTTCTATGACACAATGGAAATTTCTAAGGATGCAGTTTAAAATCCTGTAGACTGTATTATACTGAAAGACTAAATGCAACTTTGGTTCTCTAGAGACAAGACGTAAGATGTTAAAAGCATCACTAACAATGTGCTTTAATCCATATAGAGATAGAGCACAATGATGCAAGGCTCAAATTTATACAGCATTTTGAATGATAAAATTTGATTGTAAAACAGTAAGTCAGTAATGAATATATTAATGTTTTAAAGACACTTTTGAGGGGATTAGAGGGAAACTGATTTGTAGCATCTGTAATGGTTGAATGAGGGCACTTATCTTGAAAATCCATCAGTCTTTTCAATCAATTTACTAAAAATCCAAAACTCACTGGTGTTAAATATTAGTGTCTGAAACTCTGTCAGCCCAGGTTGTGCCAGGTGTAAATCTTCCTGTGTGTATGTATTATTGGGTTGTGTGCTGGGTTGAACACAGATTAAGCACAAACTGCATATTAGACAAAGTGCATGATGCTCGTGCTACCTGTCCCATCTGGGGCAAAAACAAATCCCATAGAATGATGATGTTCAACTCTTACTGCCGTTCTACATGAGCTGACATTCAACACATGGACAATTCATATCTGATGACTCAATTACTGCTTCACAGAAACAGGCTTATCGGATGTAGGTTTGGGGCTTTGAGTGATAAATGATATTTGAGGCATCTTTCTTTTCAACTAATGTTTAGAAAAGTCAAAGTGGAAATGACAGACAAATGATTATATAAGATTTTAACAAATAATTACAATTAAAAAATAACTTTTTAAAATTATTTAAACAATATCTTTTTCAATATTTTTTAACTTTTCCTAGCGAAATCATCATTTAAACTAGAGACCATCTTGTGGTCTTTGTTGGCAGAGCAGCAAAGAACAAGAGACCACCTTGTGATGGTCTCTAGTCCACAGACAGACAGACAAACAGACAGACATATAAACATCTGCTAAAGTACTCAGAACCATCTCAGTGGTAGTTCCCGCTACAGTAGGTGTCTCCAAAACCACATTTTGTCATGATCATGGCAGATGCAGACACAGACACACACACACACACACACACACACACACTGACTCACAAGGTAAAAACAATACCAGTGGCTGGTAATTAAAGGTTTTTTATTGCCACATTTATTAGACCAACTGAGTCTAATCTGCTCATTATTATTTTTATTATTTACATCACAATAGTGGTCACACATAGTGGTCAACAAATAGCTGTTCACAGTCCAAGATGTCAACTTTTCCAAAATGCTCCAAGTTGAGAAAAAAACGTTGGCACATTTGCCCGGGGACCAGCTGTGGTGCAACAGACAAACTCCCACTAAGATGCCTTTATAATGTTACAATTTCTACTACTTTTCTTGCTTTTTGTTTACTCAAGTGTACATTTGATTTGTACACGTTTGCAGAGGCCTCTGCAGACACATCACCTCTCTGTCCTTGTTGGCAGAGCAGCAAAGAACAACCTGGTTTTGATTTTCCCACAGATCTGTCGATGAGAGGAGTGGTCCCCAGCACCCAGAGCTTTGGCACAGTGACTATGTTGGCACAGACCCAAGCTGAACACCCCCCACCCCTTTTCCCAGGGACCTGGGAGTGTAATACATTACCAACAAAATCCCACTTCCCATTCCTCTCAAACCTTCACACCCCTGCTGCCCCCCTACCATGGCTGGCATGCCCCCTGAAAAGGGGATTGGGGTGACATGCCTACGACTCTTTCCATCTCCCGTAGTTTTCCCATCATTCCCCTGAGCATTTCTGCTTCAACTTTTTTCAACATATAGCTTGTTTTGACATAAACTTACTGACACTTTTAACCAAACT